>NC_081542.1:4029158-4152005 GCF_901000735.1 Corylus avellana | reverse complement strand
GTCAAGTGAATGGCACTCTGCCACGCCTCACCGACTCGGTCTCTCTCTCTCTCTCTCTCTCCCTCACCCACCACTGAGTCACCAAATTCACCGGCTCTGCGCCTATAAAGTCTCTCTCCCTCTCTCTGAGAAACTGTGTATCTGAAAAAATGGGCGTCGAGCAAAATTCAGAGCCAGCGATAGAGATCAACGGTCTGAGATTCACCTACCCGGGAATCGACGGCCATCCGCCTGCGGGCTCCACACCTCTCATCGACGATTTCTATCTCACCCTCCACGCCGGTGATCGCTGCCTCCTTGTTGGATCCAATGGCGCTGGTTCGTTCCATTTATGTTTCTTTTCCATCTTCAGCATTTTCCTTGGTACTCTGTTTTTTTTTTTTAAAAAAAAAATACTACCTGTTTGGCTGCCCAGAAAATGGAGGAAAATTTTGAGCCAAAGATTCATGTTTTCGTAGTTAAATTGTAATGGGATTTCTCTGCAATGAAATGGGGATAGTTGAAACCACTAGTCTGACATGTTCAATCCTTAGCTCTGTTTGGTTGCTCAGACTTCAAGTAAAACTAAAAAAATGAAATGGGCATAGTGGGAACCTATTGTTCTGGCGTGTTCTATCTTTAGCTCAGAGTTCTGTTTGACTCACTGGTTGGTTGGCGAGAGAAATTTGAAGGTAATTTAGAAAAAAAATTATATCTCAAAGGCTAATGTTTTCTGTAGTTAATTTGTAATTGTTTGAGAAGTGGAATCCCAATATGATGGTTTGTTTGTTGAATAATTGTATTATAACATGGGAAGAATGTTTCGTTTAACCGCTGTTTGATTGTTGAGAAAATGGAGCAAAAGATAAGAAGATAAAGTCCCAATATTTTTTATTGTTTCTTTTCCTTTATTGCATTGTCTTAGCAATCTAACTGGAATAATTCAGAATAAAAGTTCTTATTTGTGCGTGTATGTTAAATGACTGTTGTTGTAGGTAAAACCACAATTCTGAAGATATTGGGAGGGAAGCACATGGTGGAACCCCATATGGTTCGTGTGCTTGGAAGATCAGCTTTTCATGACACCACATTGACATCTTCCGGTGATCTCAGCTATCTTGGTGGGGAGGTTTGTGTTTTTCATTTTTCTTTGTCTTCAACAATTTAATGAGTCGGTCTACATAAAACATAAGCTGGTATGTTTAATTTCTTTTATAGATCTGATTATGTTGCTTTTAGGTTTACAGTTAACTTGCGAGCTTTGCTTAGATGCTCTTAGTCTTTTGTATTAGACATTGAGGAAAAAAAATTGCATGAAATCCATTTGGGATCAAACTTGCCAAAAACACCCATATGTTTTTCTTTTCAATCTTTTTTCTCCTTTGGTAAATTTTAATATATAACTCACCAAATTTTGACTTGAACATGCAAGCAAAAATTTCAGACAAATTTATTTGAAAAAATTTACAAAATTTTAAAAATATATTTTCCCCAAGTTTCCTTTTTTTTTGTGTGAATTTTAAGCAGATATCTTTACTCTTTTGTTTTGAAATTTTGTACAAGTACAAATTCCATTTGAACCCAGATTTGCATGCGCAATAGTGCTCAATTTTATGTTGCAGATGCTTGAGTATGTTGGAGAACATCTTGTAATAAAATTTGATGGCTTTAATAGTTGTAATCATGTTAACCTCTTCTTTCTTTCTTTTTTTTGGGGAATTATTTTTTTGCAGTGGAGACGAGAAGTTGCTTTTGCAGGGTTTGACGTTCCAATACAAATGGATGTTTCTGCAGAAAAAATGATACATGGAGTTGCAGGGATTGATCCTCAAAGAAGAGCTGAGTTAATCAAGGTACGATGCACTAAGTTCTTTCCTTGAGATTGAATCTTCATGCATGCGAGCTTAAACTGATAATCTTGCATAGTTTGTTTCTATATACATGGATATATGAAAAGAAAGCGTTCAAGTCTAACTCACCAGTAGGAAGAAATCAAGAAATTGCCCCAAATATTCAAGAGTTATCAATTATACAAGCCTCAAGTTACAAAAGACATTAACACTAACACACCCTTGTAATAGCTAGCAAGCTGGGACAGGACTCGTTCTCAGATTCTTCTTATAAAGAAAAAGCAACTTCTGTGTTGGATTACTCATCTAGGGTTTCTTATGTCATTGGCTAGCAAGGTGGGTGGGACAGGTTTCTTATGATATTCAAGAGAATAATACAATGTTGAATGGAAATGGAAACAGCATCTTGGCCATTGGTGATGCATGTAAAAATGTTGAATGGAAACAGCATAAGGGGTTCATTTTTTGACATTGGTGATTGTCTATGGTACAATTGATGTTGTCCCATCTCACGGCTAGCAATATGTGCAATCTGCAGTATAGGCATTTCAGATATTAATCTTATAATCTCATAGAGGATGCACAAGGTAGCTAATATTCAGAGAAGACTAGTGTAAATTGTATTTGTGAGTCCACAAACCATGTACAGTTGCACCAACATCAGGACTACCATTATGTAACTTGTTTCCTTGGTAACATAGGTACTGGACATCGATCTATCATGGAGGATGCACAAGGCATCTGATGGTCAGAGAAGACGAGTGCAGATTTGTATGGGTCTCCTCAAGCCGTTCAAGGTATTTCTGTAATATATACAATATATGAGTGCAACCACAATATTTTTTTTTTCCCTTTTTCTTTATGCACTCACCATGGGTACATTGTTTAAATTTGTATCTTAAGCTTCTTTTTTTTTTTTTTCTAGGTTCTTCTTCTTGATGAGATAACAGTTGACCTTGATGTACTAGCGAGGGCTGACCTTCTAAGGTTTCTAAAAAGGGAGTGTGTAGAGCGAGGTGGCACAATCATCTATGCAACACATATATTTGATGGCCTAGAGGACTGGCCATCTCATATTGTATGTCTGGGTTCCTTTTTTTTTTTTCCCTTCTTCTTCCAAGATGTTCTTATGTCCTAAATTTTGGATGAGTTTTCACATCTCCTCAAGATCAAAACTACTATGTTTTCAGGTTTATGTGGCTCATGGGAAGTTGCAAATAGCAATGCCTATGGATAAAGTTAAGGAAAACAGCAAATTGTCATTAATGGTAATTTGAATGTGTTTCTTATCAAATATCATAGAATTATGAGAGTGTGTGTGTAAAGTGTAACTGGGATTGGATTTGCAGAGAACAGTTGAGACATGGCTGAGGAAAGAACGAGATGAGGACAGGAAGAGAAGGAAGGAGAGAAAGGCACGTGGTCTTCCAGAATTCAACGAACAAACTGAAGGAAGCCGTGCGATAGGTGATCCGGCCCGTGCTGCTGTTCGTGCAATTAACAATGGCTGGGCAGCAGGGCGGCTGCATTCTACCGTTGCCGGAGAAGACAACTTTTCGTTCAGCTCAAATAGTGTTCTGAGGTCGTAGATGAATTCAACACAAAGGAAGAGTCCTTCATAAAACATCCACTTTGGAGAATCTATTAGGTTATGCATTGCTTGGGTTCGTATGAATTGGAATGACAACAGAAATTGTTGCATCATTTGCTGTTGTGTAATTATATCAACTGTGATATTATTATTACAAAAAAACACAATAACATTCAAATTGTTTTACGTTGCATAGATTTCTATAATACTAGTGGAAGAGGAAGAGAAAGGACTATAAAATCTTTTGCTAACTGCTAACCGTTCTAACTACTTTTGAAGGCAATTTGAAAAAATCACTAACAGTCTAGGGCGGTGCAGGTTTAAGAATTTGGAAAAACCGTTAATTGCCTATAGATATATGAAACGGCCTCGTTTTAGATTTTTCTGATTTTTTTCTTGTTCTATTTAAATAAAATAAAATAAATAAATAAATAAAAGAAGAAGTGCTAACCGGCCGTTATTAAATAACTAATAACCACCAGTTAACCGCCTTGGTGGTTAGCGGTTATAGTCAATAATTATTAACTATAACCGCATTTTCACCCCTATGCAAAACACCTTTAAAAATCTCAAACTCATTTGATTATTCAAGAGTAGTGTTATATGTTATACTCATATCTTTTTGGGTTGATGCGGCAATGTTCAACAGCTTTTGGATCGACCTTTGTTTTAAAAAGAAATGATAAATGAAAAATTAGTCAATGTGGTATAAACAATAATTTAGGTCCTTAAGAGGTAGTTCAATCGGTTGGAGACCAATAGACCATGCCTTATGAAGCGAAGGTTACTAATTTGAATCTCATCTTTCCCCTCTTGTGTGCACGTCTAAAAAAAAAAAAAAAAAATTCAAAGTTTCTCGAAGTAGGCCAAAATAACAATTTAGTTGTTGCAGTCAAATTTCGTCAAAACACTTTACGGATTTTGTTACCGTGCCATGCCAGCACCAATAAAATGCGACATGTGTCATTCTTAATAAAATAAATAAATATATAAAACTAAAAAAGTTGAAATTTGGGGGACAAAAAATAGAATTACCTTATTGCCACGGTAGCATAATGGGATGCATTTTTAAACATTTATCTCACCCCTCTTTCTATCGGAAACGGATCCGGCAAAAAAATGAGACTAAATTGTCCGCATATTATACAATACAATTATTACAATTTGAAATGGAGGGCGGCGACAAAACTGAGTTTTCTGACGAAGCCATTGAGCCCTTGAGGAATTTTTGTGTTAAAAAAAAAAAATTGTGAGAGCGAGGATATTCTGATTTGAAGAGGTTTGACATAATTAAATCAACCATTTCTTGAAGATCATTTGCTAATTTCTTGAAGAGGTACAACGGCTAATTTAATAAAAATAAAGAACAATTTAAATAATTTAAATAAGCCATTGGATGTATGTAGAGCCAAAGCGAGGCAATCATCTTTTAAGATTCCTAAAAATATTATAACCTCATCAAAACGTCCCATGAAAAGCTTTTGAAATGCAATAAGGAATTGAAAGATTAGATCATCCGCCCCATAATCAAGCCCTAGAAACTGAGGTACTCACATCTACAATTCACACCATAGCATTCACAGATGGGAGAATTATCCATAATCATAAAATGGGGTTTACCAGAGAGGGAGACAAGCTATATTTTTTTTTATATAAGTAAAAACTGAGGGAGACAAGTTATTTCAACCATAACATTGCCCGAAACACAACGGATAAATCACGTATAAACTGTGAATCATGAATTATTTAGAATCTACAAGGCCAAATGCCCCAATTTCTATGAATATAGTTGTAACAATTATCTAAACAAACAGATATATTCTCGGGACAGTAACAAGGTAAAACGCATCAACACCAAATAACAAGCGCTAACATTCCCTTTGACAGAGATTGCAGCCCAAAAAGTTGCTGAATAATAACGGATCGATCTCCTAAGCCTGCAAGAATTTAAAAACAAAAGACCAAATGAATAACAAGTCCATAATTACAATAAAAAAGTTTTTACAAGGTTATGTGTTCCAACAGTGTTAGAGCCCAACCTTGTTAGCAATATTGTTGGAAAGCCAGTCTAGACCCTCATAGAGCCCTTCCCCTGAAGTGGCACACGTGCTCTGGATGTACCTGCAACACAACCCACAATAACCAGGACTCAATCAGCAGATACTTAATTACCAATCGACGGGACAAAAACAGAGAGAGAGAGAATATACCAGTGGCGTTGGCGGAGGGAGTGAAGACCAAGCTTATCAGTAATCTCAGCAGCATTCATAGCATTTGGAAGATCCTGCTTGTTTGCAAATACAAGCAGCACAGCATCCCTCAATTCATCCTACAAATCCAACAAACAAAATTAGTATGTAAGAGAAACTTTTCAAAACACACATGGTAAGAACTAAATGGTACTGCTTGCTTACAATCAGCAATGTAGATATACACTATTTTAAGTCCTTTTTTATGCTACAAAATTAACAAGGATACATAAAACATTAATAACCAATTTCATTCTTTATGAAGATAGCCGGGCTCCTAGAAGATTAATAATGCATAATCTCAATAACAATTTCAAAGATGTAAATTTTACTTATTTCCGATGCATCCCTAACTAAATTGAAATATTAAAGGTTTTATTCAGCCAATATAAGAATTGCGCCATTCATTACCTCATTCAACATCCGGTGAAGTTCATCCCTGGCCTCAACCACACGGTCACGGTCATTGCTATCAACCACGAAGATAAGGCCCTGAGTGTTTTGGAAGTAATGTCTCCACAAAGGCCGAATCTGAATATACACAATACAGGACTCAGAAAAAGGCTTTGACACAACAATGACTACACTACAACACATGATAAAGCTTTCCACAAACTCAACAACTTGGCTTACTACTATTTTATAATTAATTCATTTCAATGAAAGCGCAAAGGTGCGCAACCAAACAATATAATTATTGAAGGAAATGAAAGCACATAAATCAAAATCACACAGACCAAATAATACCATAAGCCGTAATGAACCATCCTTTCTTTAAGGCAGTGCCCTTATCGAGCCTCTCATTTACAATGGATTTAGTTCATGAATTATGAAAACATCGAAATTTATAACTATATACAATTTCAATTTCAGCACCAAGGCAGTACATGAGCAAGCTCTTACAACAACAATCACATGCATAAACAATGCAACGCACGATACAAATGTATGCATGCCATAGTGTTCTTGTGTTGTATAAGTTACGAGGAAGGCAGCCTACCAGAAAAGCTCAGAACAGAATTAAATAAACAGCTAAAAACAATTAATTAGCAGTGATCACCTAAGTGTGCCAATTTTTAAAGCATGACATACACCATACATCCATCTACTACAGCACAATAAAAAAAAAAAAGGCATTAACATTATATACATGTATGTGTTTATGTATGTGCATGTACATATATGTTGATATCATGTATGCCACAACATGGATAGCCTTTTATATGTAGCAATGGATCACCCATAAGCGTGCCAATTTTTAAAGCATGACATGCACCATACATTCATCTACAAAAGCACAGTAAAAAATAAATGCAGACGTTAACATTATGTACATGTATGTATATGTTGATATCATGTATGCCACAACATGGATAGCCTTTCCTTATATAGCAAAGGAAAAAACTGAAAGACAAGGTGGCATTAGTAAATGTAGCTTATGATTATGTTATGTGCTGATGGTAAAACTAATCAGCACAAGACCGTCAATAAGCACATTCATATGAACAAGGATGACTACATAGAATTCATGCAGATGAAATACTTCAAACACATAGGTAAATACTTGTGCCTGCCACAGCGTGGCTAGCCTTTTCTCATACAACCAAAGGAAAAACTGAAAGATAAGGTGGCTCAAATTAATGTAGCTTATGTATGTGTTGTGTGCTAATGGGAAGGAAAGCATCCAATCAGCACAAGGCATAAGCACATTAATCGCCAGCAACTGCAACTACACATAACTCAGCCATGCATACGTGCTCATACATGTGGAATGTCTGCCACAGAGTGAATAGCTTTTTCTCATATAGCCAAGAAAAAACAGAATCAGAAGGTGGCTAGTACATGTAGCTCATGATTTTGTTGTGTGCTAATGGAGTATCATCTAATCAGCACAAGACCGTCAATAAGCACAAAAATCCAATTCAATAGAAGCAAATGCAAATGCAAGTTAGCAGACGACTGTAAGTCTCTGTCTCTCCGTTTGTATGTGAAGTATATATATGTACACACTCATGGAAAAAATGTGTATAAAAATACAATTTAATTATTTAATTAATTAAACACATTTAAGTATACAGAAAGGCACGCACTTCTATATGATTCCTATGCCAATTCAATGTACCGGGATAAAAATGCAAACAAATATTCACATTGGAAAGAATACAAATTATATTCTATACATGTTACACCAGGATTGGAGCTCCTTCATTTGCATTCACTTCTGAATTAATGGAGCTGAAATGACTTCTAATAAATTATCATCACCACCTTAAGAAATGAGCAACCACAGGCAGTTTTCCTTATTTAATTTAGCCAGAAATTCTGTTTGTTAAAAAAAAACACAAACCTTGTCCTGGCCCCCAACATCCCAGACAGTGAAGCTAATGTTCTTGTATTCCACAGTCTCCACATTGAAACCTGAGTGAAAAGGCAAACAAGGATCATTGGTCAAAATTCTGAGCAACAAAGGAATTTTTCAAAACACATCACCTAGAACTGCAAACTTGTTGCAAAACTAAACAATTGAACAATGATGAGAAATAGAAAAACACATACCAATGGTGGGAATGGTGGTCACAATCTCTCCCAGCTTGAGCTTGTACAAAATAGTGGTCTTACCCGCCGCATCAAGACCCACCATAAGAATTCTCATCTCCTTCTTGGCAAAAAGCCGGCTGAAAAGCTTGGTGAAAGACAGCCCCATCTCTTATCACAGCTGAATTCCCAAAATCCCAAGTCAGACCAAATCATATACGCGCATGCATATTTACACACCACATTACTCATAAGAACGCACACGAGACATACACGATCATGATCCTTGGCATAGAAGCACAGCAAGAGATAAGTTGGTTATTTCATTAGAATGATTTACGCATTGATATATAAAGTATTTTTTCTAACCTTGAGGTGATGTTCTTACGGATCTTCATTATTTATCTTAATGTTAAAAAACGGTGGGCTTTTAAAAAATAATCTTGCCAACTTGATCTAAAAGAACCACCTTTATCTCAGAGATGACATTTATAACCAGATTCATCTAAAAAAAGGCAAAGATTGCATCCATCAACATATTACACTACGAATCAGATCTACGCATACAAATCATAAACCTACCCAACTATACGAAAAAACAGGATCCCATTATTTCATTAAGAAAATGACAATTTCAATGGAAGACAGGCACTGATTTCGTTCTTTTGCATTTTCTACATAACAAAATGGGTTTCTATAAATCACATCCAAAAGGATCCTAGACAGAACAGATCTGCGAGAACTTCGGAACCACAAATGTCATACAAAGCACAAATCCAAATGGGTCTCCGTAAAGCACATCAAATCTGTCATCTAAAACGCAAACAAAAATCCCACAAAACATTCAAATGAACAACAACGACTCGACCAAAACATTCACAAACCAAAAGGAAACAGATTCAGATCCCAACCCAAACCCAGATCTAGAATACGCATATACATAGAGATGCTCACATGGTTTATGACAAAGGTGAAGTTGGGCAGATCTGGGAAGCTGCCCTGCGTGAGAGAGAACGAGCGAGTGCGAGAGCAAAATGGAGACGAATAGAAATGGCTGGGGTTGTGAAGGTTTTAAATAGGGGTTGGAGATAACGGTCGTTTTAACGACGTCTATCTCTTTTGGCAAAAACATTTGGTATGACGTCCGCTCTAGGGTTTGGCACGGAGTCTTTGGGAACGTATTGTGTACAGGTCATGCTTAAATTGTGGGTTCCAGTGCCAGTGTCGTTTGATCTTGCCACATCAGCACTTTTTTTTTTTTCAAATGGTTTTCGCCCATGGAGTTACATATGAAATCAAAATTACTATTTGTATAATGTTTTTCCTTCTCGGTTAATTCTATTGCGGTCTATATGGGTTGTATTCCAACTGAGCCGAGTGAAATAGTGGTTGGTCAAACTCAGCTCAAATGAGTTTGAATTAAAAGTTTAAACATATACTTATATTAAAAGTTGGACAAAGTTTTTTTTTGAAACTGGGTTGAAGAAATTTCCTCCAATCCAGTCTATAAAAATGACATGTGTCCCTTTTTTTTGACAAAGTTTTCCTCCAAACTGAGTTGGAGGAATTTCCTTCAACCTAGTCTATAAAAGTGACATGTATCTATTTTTTTAATAACATGTGAGATGCACATAAGTTTTTAATAAAATGTATTCCAACTTTGTTTTTATTATTAAAAAAACATGTAAATCTTACACGTTCGAGGGACACATGTCACTTTTATAGACTAGGTTGAAGGAAATTCCTCCAACCCAATTTAGAGGTAAACTATGTCCTTTTTTTTAATAACATGTGAGATACATATGAAGTTTTAATAAAATTTATTTCAACTTTGTCTCTACTATTAAAAAAACATGTACATTTCACATGTTCAAAGGACACACGTCACTTTTATAGACTAGGTTGAAGAAAATTCTCCCAACCTGGTTTGGAGGAAAATTTTATCCTTAAAAGACAATAGCATACTAGTCAATATTGTGTTTTGTGACAACAAATTTGCTATCTTTTTAATTAAAAGTTGAGCACATAGCTCCAAGGGCAAATGCATGTATTTAAATTATTACTATATTCAAAATATAATGGAGATGACTGAAATTAAAGTTTAAATTATTCATTTGATAGAGATGGTGGCCAATCTTATAACCAAGTGATTGCCTTTGAATAAATTTAGAGGCCATATAGCGGCAATATGATTAAGAAACACCTAGATGATAGTTACATGGATTAACACATAGTCAAAAGGATCCAAGGATGCGTGGATGAACGATTATATACACTTCTGCCTAATAGGAGACATAATTGGTCAATTAAAGGTAGATCACACTCACGAGATACAAGTATTATAATTCACATAAATGTAAAGTCCACTAAAAGGCATTATATTGAGATTGAGTAATATTTATGCTCTAAGGGTGCAAAAGACGCTACTAATGTGTATAAAGGAAAATCTAAAAAATAATAACTTTAGATGAAGTACTTGATTAAAGGTTTGGCGCAGGTCGACACTTGGATTTGTATATGCAAGTTGAAATCTTCAATTGTGGTATCGGTGTGGACTATGTTTCCAACCAAAGAGATCGAATTGATATCATTTGTTTGAAATATAGCAAAATTAAGTCACTTCTTATATGCTTGGTGAGAGATCGAGCATATAGTAAAGGATGTGGTTGTATAAGGTAATAACAAAGTGTGGACACATATAAGCAAATTATAATCTAATGCTGATCACATGTGTGAATCACAAATGAGAGTTGGCATGGAAGAGTTACTAGTACTAAGGTAATCATCATGCTCAACTAAGTTTATTACCTATTGTTATAGTGTGATCAAGCGGCAGATGATGATGTAAAGGATGATCACATCATAATAAGCATGCATGGTCATTCTTGCACCAAATCATCTCCATGGAATTAGGTGATAACTTTCATGAAGGCTATAAAAAGAAGAAGCAATGCAATGCTATAAATATAGAATGGGCCGAAAAGTTTTTCGTTGACAATTTCATTTCTCATTATCCCGATTGATCGATCGGGAATTTCCACCCTAACGGGAAAAACCTTCAAACTCCTTTGCATTCATACATTCTTAATTTATTACAACAGGTGATACAGCACAAGTATTTGTGAAAACTTGGACAGTTTGGAGACCGATCGAAAAGGAAGATTTTATTGAAACTTTTAACAAACTTGGACATGCATGGGAGCTAGCATTCAATAATATTGAATTGTGGATATATTACTTCTCTTGTTGCTTCTCCTCTCTTGTTGTAAGCAGATAATTCCCATTTGATTTTGCATCAAACTGCAGTTCCAAGTCTTCCTTCTCGTCTTCTACCTTTGTTGATTCTGAATTCTTAAAACCACTACTCCTCACTCTCGTCTCCTTGTTCTTCCCCCACAGAACAGCATAGAGCCCCATCACAATCAAAAGAGACCCTAGAGCTCTGAAATATTTATCACATAAATTTAGTAACAAAAATGTTTTTTTTTTTAAAAAAAAAAAAAGAAAGTGAGCAATTAAATTGTGATCATATATATACTTACGTTCCAACATATAATTTCTCACCCAGCAGGGCCCAACTAGAAATAGCGACGATCACAAGCAACAAGGGGCTGAAAACTGAGACATAGAGAGGGCCTTTCATGTGGATAGCCCAGGAAATGATAACAAATGCTATTGCAGAACAAACACATCCCTGAAAATCAACATATTATCATTATTTTAATTAAGTACTTGAAATGTCTCCATTTTCCAGAAAAGAAGAGAAAAGAAAAGGGAATTGAAGCATGTATATATATATATATACTGCGTAGAGGGATGCAAAGAGCCTCATTGGATCGGCCAATGACCATGAGGACTTGTCATGTTTGGGAATTAAGGCAATGATCCCACACTCAATGCTGGCCATGAAACACATCAATGTAGTGCTTGTGTAAGGAGCTGGAAACCTCTCGTTCAATCTTGCCTGCCATTATTAAACATGTAATTAGTACAAGAGAATGTCAATAATTGGTGCATCGACCATGTTAGAACTAGCTAGTAATTTCTTATACGATACGTGAACCCAACACGAAATTAATAGGTTATGGTTAATGGGTCTAACCTGTTTTATTACATGCGTCGGATTATGATTAAACTATATAGTCCAATATACTCATTATAACACTTTTTGACATATCGACACGTTAACCTAATATGAAAATAGTAGATTATGGTCAATGAGTCTAACCCATTTAACTAAATAAGCTAAGTTAGAGTTGACATAAATTGTTTTATAACCATGATTTTACACGATTCGAAATTAACGGGTTATTGTTAATGGGCTTGTTTTATTACATGGGTCAGATTATGATTGAACTAAATAGTCTTATATACTCATTATAAGACTTTTTGACACGTCGAGGCATCTAATAATATGAAATTAGCAAATTATGGCTAATGAGTTTAACCCATTTAACTAAACAAGCCAAGTTAGAGTTTATATCTTCATGTCTTGTACCCATATTTTTACGCGATTCAAACATGAATTATCACTTGTATATCTATAGAGAATGATCTAATTAATACAACTCCAACCCAATCAAAATATATGGTGAAAATTTTGAATCTGTGAGAAGACTTACTTGAAGAATGAACCATAGTGCCCAAGAGAGAGAACTAAAAATGAGGAAAACGGGGCCCAAGATGGGGTTCTTTTGGTCGCTAGAGATAGAACTCTTCTTTTCCATATTCTGTGCATAAGTCCAATGAATGCTGGATTCCTTTATATCAATGGTGTGCCCATGGTAGAATGACAATAAAAGGGCTCCCCCAACACATACAATTGTCCCAATCACTTTTGCTTGGCCTGCCTTCGTCTTGATCCCCACAGTTTCTTGCCTACTCATGAAAGGGTAATAGTGTAAACAAGTGCATTAATTCCTGAATAATCAGAAGAAAAAACAAACTATATATACCTGAAAAGAACAGCAAGGATGAAAGTGAATGCTGGAAGTGTATTAGTTAATGCACATCCAATCGTTGGGGTTGAGTTTTTTAACCCTACAAAGTATGCGAGCTGGTTTCCTGTTGCCCTGCAATATTTTCAGCTCATCAAGCTAGGGCACCTTTGAAATAAGAGAAAAAAGAAAAAAAAAAAAATATATATATATATATATATATATTGTGTGACAAGGCAAAGATCAGACGTACATTAAATTAGGATTGAACACTTACCCTGTTAGGGAACACACTAATATCTCCAACAAAATAGGTAGTGTAATCCTGGGTCTCGTTCTCCTGCAGAAAGATATACGAGTAATTAATTAATTAATTAATTGATTAACATATTATATATACTAAAGTTAAATTTCCTAAAATCATAAGATTATTGATTTTGCAATTGATATGAGTAATAATGTTACATACCATACCCAGATCCAACTAGGTTGATCTGACAATACCCATGAGTTTTTTATTTTTTATTTTTTTTAACTAGGGTTGATGGGTACGGAATGCCAAATCAGCCCAATGGAATGATAATATAGTATTTAGCATTAGTCAATTAATATATTGTTAAAGAAAGTCTAGATCTACAACACTGACTTTTCCAGCTTGATTTAGCCAACAAACAAATAATGTAAGTTACATCGAGTGGTGCTAAGAGTGTACAACTTTTACTACAAACTAATATAAATGATGTTGTGTAGTAAAAATTGTAATACGTACCCCTCACGCATTTTGTGTACACCTACACGTCTGATGAAGTGAAAAGAAATTATGAGCAAAATTAGAAGTTGATCATCAAATGAGTGCTAATTATGCCTCTTTAAACAAAGCTTTTACTTGAGAACTGATTGCTGGGGGCCATAGAAATGTATACAAGACCCCCACGCAACAATATATATAATTATATATGATATGAGAGTGCTGGTCACGTAAAAAACAGGAACTGCAACCATAGATCACAAATTGAAACTTTAGGAAAACCTAATGAGTAATATGGTATATATTAATTAGGTGAAACATATTAATCATGAATTTAATTCTAGTCTTCAAAGACAAGCAAGATCCATCCCTAGCTCCATGCCTTGATGTGGCGGCATTGAAGGCAAGTAGGCAACATGCATGAATGGCTACCTCCTATGACCCATATATAGCTAAAACTAGCAACAAGATCAGTGACATGGATCTAATATTTTATGTACTTTTTTCAATTATTTAATTTTAATTTCAATTTTTCTATAAAATAATAATAATAATCTGTCAGCCCGGCCGTCACATTAATTATGAAGGGCTTTCCCAAAGAAATGATATTAGGGTTACGAGGTGAGCATGCATTGCATGGCCTCTATTTTGCTTTTTCTGCAATAAAGCAAATCTCTTTTTCTCACCTACAGAGTTGTCAGTAGTTTCAAAATCTTCAAGAAAAGAAAAACTGTCCAAAAAAAAAAAAAAAAAAAAACACCAGAAAAGCTCCATCCTCATGGAACTAAAATCTGAATCATTCGGAAGAAAATATATTAATTATATATATGTTTTTTTTTAAAAAAAGAAAAAGAAAAAAAAAGAAAAATGGATATATATGAAGAAATAAAGGAAAGTAGAAAGAATATTTGTGTACAAGAGAAGGAAGAAAAGTCCAAAAACCACCAACTCTAAAAGCAAGAAAACAAGCAAAACGTGAGTAAAGCAAAGCCATGCATGCAAGAAACCCGATAGATAAAGAAGAAAGAGTTTTATTTACCACTCCATGAAATAAGCAAATGGTGCGATTGCCATGGTCGCGAAAACCTGCCGGTAAGCGACGAGCACAAGCGGGTGCATGCCGGATTGCATGGCAAGCATCGATATGATGTTCATCCCTGCATAGCAAACTTGCAGCAGAACATTCACCAAGAAAGGCATAAGATCCCCCGCCATAGCTAACCACCACCTTCTTTATCTTTATATATAAAGAAGGTGTTTTAGAGAGATAGAGAAAGAGGTCTCTCAGGAATGGAGAGGATCCAAGTCGTAGATATAGAGGAGGAGGCCAGGGAGAGAGGTGCAACAGAAAGTAAATGAAGAGAATCTTGCATCGAAAAGAGAGAAGCCGTTGAAGATTGATTTCGTGCAACACCTGGAGTTATGCGTGGGAACAAGTGAATATTGCCACAACCACATAAAGGAGCTTTCAGTTTTTGTCTTGGCCTCCATTCAGAGGCTTCAAGGAACCAAATTCCTTTATGCAAAGCATTAGCAATTATCACCTTAAACAATATCTGGGTCCCACTCACTCTGCCTGCCTTATGGGCCCCCACCCCCCTCCCCTCGGCTGTTACAACTCATCATATTTATCTTACTCTTTCGCATCCGGTTCAACAAATTTACTCATGTAAATGATCAGTAGACAATGGGGTTATTTTTTTTATCCAATTTTACTACGGGAGCTAAGACTTTGTTTGGGTGTGCATTTGATGAATTTAAAATAAACATTAGTTTTTTGTATTGTAAAAATTAAATTTCAAATAAATAAATAAATAAGCAAAAAATGCTAGTATTTGTATTGAGTAAAGGAAGAAAACCCATATATATTTGGCCTTCTTGTTGGCTTCGAGAAAGGGATGGCTAGCTACTACTATGCAACAAAATTTCTCCATATATAACATGTGCAGTAGTGGAAGAAAGCAAAACACATTGCTTTATGACATACTCTTTATAAATGGAATATATATAAATTGGTATACGTTATATCTTTTTTTCTTTTCTCGAAGATGTACGTAGCATAGGAAAAGACAAACAGTCACAGCTGTTTCTCCACTATATATATATATATATATATATATATATATATTTTCTATTTGAAATTATGTTTTCATGTGGTATAAGTGTGAAAATATATACAAGTTTATTTTAATTAAATAAAAAATTTAGTAAATGAATTAAGAAGATATATTCAAATTAGAAAAATTAAATTTGAAATTGTTTTAGGTGAACTGGATCCGGATCCCTAGAATTCCTCTAGGAATTTTAGTTTATGAAGTTTCACATCCAGACCATCCATTTTTATTCAAAAGTAATTATCCTGCCACATGTCCTACTACTAATAAAATAATGATGATCATTAAAAATTTATTATTATTTTATTAGTAGTGTGACACGTAGCAGGATAATTACTTTTGGATAAAAATAGATGGTCTGGATGTGAAATTTCATAAACGAGAATTCTTAGAGGAATTCTAGAGGATCCGGATGGATTCGGATTCCCTGAAATTCCTAGGGGAATTCTAATTTTTGAAATTTCAGATCCAAGCCATTTATTTTCATCAAAGAGCCATTATCCTGCCACGTGTCCCACTACTAATAAAATAATAAAATAATGATAATGATTAATATTATTAATATCATTAAAAATTTATTATTATTTTATTAGTAGTGGGACACGTAGCAGGATAATGACTTTTAGATGAAAATAAATGGTTTGGATCTAAAATTTCAGAAACTAGAATTTCCCTAAGAATTTCAGGGAATCCGAATCCGAATTGCATCCGGTGAACGTATATATTTATACATTTTTGTATTCATTTAAGGCAAAATAAATGTAACATTTATTGTGGGACAGACAGAATAATTTATTACCATCGATGTTCTTGGAGCACAAGCTGTTGAATTCTACTGTGATCACTTCATTCTAACATAGTTTAACAAATTAATGGATCCAGTTTTAATTACCTTAGTCATATTTTTAAGTGGAATTACTTCAAAAAAAAAATGTAAAATCTGTCTACGTGGTTTACCAAGTTTCAAATAGCTCGTTAGGGTATGCAAACTAACTAAAAACTCCACGTGGTAAGCAAAATTATTAAATAAGTCCCTACACCCGGCTTCCGTCCAAAACTTTGGCGAAAACCGTTGGAGTACAACGTTAACACTAATAATATTGCAACACGTACCCCCTATAGTAAAAACAAAAAAAATAAAATTCTAATCGATCGGTGGTCTACCAAATTGGTCAGAAAAGATGGCCAAACAACCTCCAACCTTTTGGGATGGTTCGGCCACCCCTTTCGCTCGAAATTGAGAGCGATAGGCAATATGGGTTGTTTAATTAACCACCCTCTCTAACTAATTTGGGGTGGTATGACCACTCTCTTAAATTATATATATATATATATATATATATATATATATATATATAATTCAAGGAAATAAGAGGAAAATAATTGATCGTCATTTATTCTTCAAAATATATTGCAATCTTAATTATCGTTAGCTTCTTCACGAATATATTGCGTGCCAACCAACAAGCTGGCATTAACTTCACATCTAATCTGCCATTGTTTTTTAGCTGAAATAAGTATATACATTTGACAGATTGCAACCTTTTGAGGTTGATGATGTTCTCACATGCTTTATACGCATTTAGTGAAGTAATTGCCAGCTTGAAATTCAGGGGTTGGAAGAAAATAATGCACATATATAAATTAATATCAACGTTCGTTCCGTTTGTTTCGACGTAAAATATTTTCTTTTTTATTTTTGGTATTTGATAAGATCGAAAACCGTGGTTAAACTGAAAACATTCTCGGTTGACTAAAAAAACATTCTTTAATTTTTGTAAAATAATTTTTTATTTTTTAAAACCGTAAACAACTTTATAAGGAGAAGCTTCTTTTTTCTTCTCGTACGCATTCTTTCGCAATTCATTTGCTATATTTGCCAACCACCGTCGGAGTCCTTGGAAAAACGAGAACATAAACAAGGTATAGTCTCCCATGCCATGCAAAGCTTGCTCAAGTATGTTTCCAAACACACTCCAAGAAAATTAACACAGATTGTGCTCCGTGTTATAAGCACAAATTGTATCATGATGCATGCATGCACGGTTAATCCTATTTTTTTTTTCTTGGCAAGAAACAAATGAGGAAATGTAAGTGTGAAGCCGCTCATTTAACTAAATTGTGTGCAATTATCACAGTTATCAATACCAAAATTACAACAAGTACAAAAGAAAAAGAACACAAATTTTGTTAATGAAGCGAAAACTATTTGAAGAACTTTTCAAAAATAACCAAATCAACCCCAAATACATTCACTATAAACGATTTCCATCACATATTGATTTTACTTACAAAACGCTGGCTTTTAACATCTTAAGTTGGTTTAGGTTTAAATCTTGTTAACATTTTGTTGGCTCTTGACTCGATTGTTTAAAGAGGGATGTCATTGAAGCCTATGAAGTATGATCGAAATGCTGCCTTTTGGGCTAATCCAATCTAGATCTTAAAATAATCGACTTAAAAATGGTTAAACCACACAAATATGTGCATGTTATGATGATAGATAGTGATCACTAAAATAGTAATATCTAAATTTTTTTCCTGGTTATTAATGGGTAAACCACCAACTCAAGAGTATGAAAGACTGCCTTTTGGGCTAATCCAATCCAGATCTTAAAATAATCGACTTAAAAATTGCTAAACCACACAAATATGTGCATGTTATGATGATAGATAGTGATCACTAAAATAGTAATATCTAAATTTTTTTCTTGATTATTAATGGGTAAACCATCAACTTAAGAGTCAAGATAAGATCATCAACATGCACTTAATTTAGTACAAATTTCTCAACACTTGAAGAGGTTAATTAATTGGACTGCATTTCAAAAATAATGTAAAAATGATAATTAAGAACATTTTATACTCCTTAATTAGTTCTTATTTGGTAATGTTGGCATTGATCTTTATAAATTATCATATTCAGATTGAAAGCCGAACATTTTCACCTTAACTCGCACTATAAATATCCAATTTCCTAATTTCAATTTTCCCCATCATACATTTTCTTTTTCCAAAATGGTAGTTGTCTTTAACATGAAAAGGAATCTATTACCCTTATCCTAGTTGGAATTATCAAGGGCACTTGTTATACCTCCCTTCCGACTAATGATGTTTCGGTGGCTGAGATTGTGACAACAAAATTCTTCAATGGGATATTTGATCAAGCCGATACAAGTTGTGCTGGAAACAGCTTTTACACAAAAGCATCGTTTCTTGAAGCTCTCAAATCATTTAGTGATTTTTGTAGTATTGGCTCGGACGAGGATTCTAAGCGCGAGTATGAAGCGTTCTTTGCCCATGTAACAAGTGTGGTTGGGTTTTCAAGGGGTAGCTCAATCGGCTGTGGACCATACCTAATGAAACGGAGATCACTAGTTCGAATCCCCCTTCCCTCTTCCCTTGTGTGGACATGTCAAAAAAACAAAAACAAGTGTGGTTGGACGTAAGATCTCTCTCATCTATATAATCACTTTCATATAACCATTACATACATGCTGCATGCACACGCCCAAAAAGTTACATTTTAAGCTATTTTGTAAATTAATCAAATCTGATATTGAGTATCTTCTCAAGCAACAAACTTGGCTCTATAATTTATAATAGCTTTCCATCATATTTAATAGATTATTATATTTTGCATGTCATTTCCATTGAATACAATATATACTTTCGAAACTTATTCATTACTTGTGACTTTTATTGATAATTAAACATAAACTTCATCAAGATGTTTGCCCTCTATTTTTTTTGTGCAAATTTATGCTATATAGAGGAGATAGACGGTCGCTCGAAAAAATATTGTAACAAGGCATACTCAGAATATCCTTGTAATTTGGACAAAGGTTATTAAGATCGTGAACCGGTTTAGCTATCTTGGAATTTCAACTACGGAGTAGCAAAAAAGAGCAATGGGTTCAACTGGTTAAACTGTCCTGAAATTGTGGCAAACCACCAAGTTATTTCGTTTAAGATAGCCTTATGGTATTTTGTTCATCCAATCATAGGCCAAGGATTCGGGGCAATAATTCGAGCCATTAATCACCACAAATGTGATGGTGCAAACCCTGCAAGAGTGAAAAAACGTGTTGCGTATTACATTGAATATTGTAACCTAATTGGTGTTAGTCCTGGCGACAATCATCTCACTTGTTTAGATTTGATGTATGGTCTAAAAGGAAACAAAGAGTACTATAATTAAACATCTTAATTAATTGGTTACATTGCCAGAATTTTCCTTTTCTTAGAGAGGAGTTCTATCTTAATTTTAGATTACTATCTATTTTAGCTAATCCAAGGCAATTATGCAAATGTCCTAAAGGCTTAGATGCTGTGAATTACAATGCACCGGTTTAATTTGTGCGTGTGTGTGTGTGACTTGTGAGAGAGAGATGGCATGGGCCAGTACACAAAAGCAGTCCCTCCTGGGATGCCTAGCCCTTTACTAGCCAAATGTGGCCCATTTTGTAAAAATAATATATATATAAAATAAAAAAATAATAATAATAAAAAAAAGCTTGAAATGGCTTTTTAGGAAGAAAAAAAGCCAATTTTATTTGGCACAATTTTGTAAGTATTAAAAACGCTTTTTAAGCTCCTTCTCAACCAATTGTATTTTCTTTTCTTTTTTTATAAGTCATTTTGTTTACAAGTAAGCAATTGTATTTTTAAATATATATATATATCACAACCATTTTCGCAACTTTCTATTATAACTTAAAAGTATTATTTCTTTCAAATTTTATACCATATCTGATCACCCCGAATAAGATAATAATGTCTTTTATATATATATATATATCCAAATGTCATACCCAAAAGATGTGACAATTTCATGTGCACATATATAATTTGTATAAGATAATTTTTTCAGAAAATAATGATCGCGAGTCGCGACACTCACCCGTGCTGACAACCAAACACAGCCTAAATAGTAACGCAATATATATTAAAAGGACAAAAGAAAAGTGAAAAAGAAGCTCATTCTCTCTTTCACTCCAACTATGGTGTCTCACTCTCTTTCCCAATTCTCCTCCTTTTTGCTGTTGCTTGTTCCCTTGCTTTTTCTTCCGCATCCGGTTCTCTCTCAGTGCAAGAGACCGCCCGTTATCTTCAACTTCGGCGACTCCAACTCGGACACCGGCGGGCTCGTCGCCGGACTCGGTTTCCCTGTCGATTGGCCCAATGGCCGCACCTTCTTCCGCAGATCAACCGGCAGGCTCTCCGATGGTCGCCTCCTGATCGACCTCCTCTGTAAGTGCGCTGATCCCCACCCTTTTTTTTTTTTTTTTTTTAAAAGTTGGTTTACATGTGGCATCATGTCAACCGTCCATCACGCTGGTTACATATTGTTCCCAACGGTCTCATTACTCCACTGTAATCTATCTATCATTTTTACTTGAGTCGGGACTGGTGTGTAACATTAATGACGCTGGGTAAAGGGGCCCACCCTGTCTTCATTGGCTGGGGCCCACTTTGCCGTGTGATGTGAATCTCGTGACAGAGATTTGTCATGTTTTTGTCTTGGCACCGAATAATAATGTTTTTTTTTGGAAATAAAAGTAAAAAATGGAGAGATTTCTAGATTTGGATTTATTGGTTTTTTTTTTTTTTTTTTTTCATTTCAAATGGAGTGATATTTAGGGCTGCAAATTTTGAATATTAAAAGTGTTAAAGGGTTAAATAGTTGAGTTGGATTATGATTGACTTATATAGTCTTATATTCATGTTTTGACATAATTTAAACTTAACACACGATATAATGACTAATAATTTTTTATATGATCTGCGAACATGATACAAACCCAATACAAAATTAGAAAGTTAGAATTGATAGTTCAGATTATGATTGACCTATATAGTCTTATATCTTTGTCTGGACACGAACCGAACTCAATACACGAATACAAATTACCACCTTTAGCGATATCATATTCTAAATAGGGTGATATTTACTTTAAGAGAAGTGTTAGAGAGCCAAACAAATGAATCCAAAAAAAATTTCAAACTGACGTGGCAAATCGTGAGTGACAGACAAGGGAGAGAGAATTTCATTTTTTTAATTTAAAAACCCTTGTCATGTCAGTTTGAAAATTTTGTTAGATTCATTTGTTTGGCTTTCTAGCATATTTCTTACTTTAATATATGAGAAATGTTAGGGGTAGTAATTCTTTTACTAACATATGAGCACTAACATGATGTAGAGTTTATTTATTGGTATTTGTAGCATTTTTCTTTATTAATTATTTTGATAATCTCTAATGAATAAATTCCACATCAATCATCATGTTATTACTCATATATTAGTGAAAGTGTTATTACCCCTTAACATTTTTCTTAATATATATATATAATTTAGACCAGTGTAATTTATGTAATAATAGTCACTGCATGTGTGATAGGGAATGGAGAGACAGCCTTATCTATCTTCTTTCTTCTTTGATTTCCTCTTTTTTTTTTTTTTTTTTTTGTCCTGAGAATGACAAGTACCCATGAAGCGGTCTGACAGGGTGTCAGGGACATGTTATCCAATTTTGAAAACATGACATTATTAAATTATAAATATCCAAGTAAGATTTTTTTTTTTTTTTTTTTTGTTAATGTAGGCCAGAGTTTGAATACGAGTTATCTGAGCCCATACCTAGACTCCTTGGGGTCCAAATTCACAAATGGAGCAAACTTTGCAGTGGTGGGGTCCTCTACTCTCCCCAAATATGTCCCCTTTTCTTTGAATATTCAGCTCATGCAGTTCCTTCGTTTCAAGGCTCGCACCCTTGAACTTGTTACCACAGGTAATATATTTCTCTTTTACTTTGCATTTACATTCTAGGCTTTTTACACTAATGAATGAATTTCCTCCAATCCAATCCCACCTAATATATATGTGAGTCTTGCATGAAACATATATATCAGGTTGTCAAACTGAGTTAAACAAAATTTCTTCAATTTAATTAGTTTGGAGGAAAAATTTATAAACAATATAGATGGTTCCCTTCTGGGTTTGATTGAATGAGTGGGAGCCAAATAGATTGTTGTGTTTTACTTGAAGTTGAATGTTGGATTATAATATAAGTATGGACCAAATCAAAGCACACCTAATTTGTCCAGAACAAAGCATTTAAATTATTATTTTTCATAAAAAAACACTTTTAAATTTTTGAACATCTTGAATGTAAGTGAAAATAGGTGATGTAGAAATGTATAATGGGATATAATATGAAAGAGAGAGCGGAAGCAGAGAGAGAAGAAAACACAGACAAAGGCCCGTAGGGCAACATCTTGATTATATTGACGTATGATAAATTATATTACAATGATCTCTAGAGGCTAAGAGTAATGAACAAGAAACACTGACTAAATAAGGAAGTGAATAAACCTATAAGAAAACTAAATAGATTATAACCGTCCTATCAAAGTTTCACTCTTTTCTAATTTAGCACATAGATGTGGTTGTACTATGTGAAATTAACAGTGAAATTTGACTGAGCATTGAGTCTAAAATTGCCACATTTTAGTCAAGTAGGGAGGAATCATGCTCTTACAATTGGTTTCTAATTATTGAGATGTTTAAGATCGAAAAATTGTGTGCAATTCTGCCTTACTATTTATAGGTTTGGGAAACATGATCAATGATGAGGGCTTCCAGAATGCTCTTTACATGATTGATATGGGACAAAATGACATTGCTGATTCATTCTTGAAGAACCTAACCTATGCGGAAGTCGTTAAAAGAATCCCATCAATCATTACAGAAATCAAGAATGCTGTCAAGGTGAGTTTATATGAAGAAAATTTCCCAATATTCCTGCAAAAATTGTACTCTTTGTTAGTCATGCACTTGCCCTGATGATCAATGCATTATGCAGACCTTATATGATCATGGGGGGAGGAACTTTTGGATACACAACACTGGACCATTGGGTTGTCTGCCTCAAAAACTGTCATTAGTTGAAAAGAAGGATTTGGATCCTCATGGATGTCTTTCTAGTTACAATTCTGCTGCAGGATTGTTCAACGAAGGACTGCGCCATTTATGCCTAGAGATGAGATCTGAACTAAGGGATGCTAATATAGTCTATGTAGATATATATGCCATCAAGTATGATCTCATCGCCAACTCCACCGAATACGGTAAGCTTAATGTTTTTAGGGCCTATTTGAGTTTGTGTTTGAGGAGTTTAAAAATGCGTTTATCACTCAAAAAAGTTCGTTTGGAGAAAAAAATATCTATTTGGTAAAAAAAATTGAAAGCGTTTTTAATAGTCTAAAAAGCTCAAAAAATGGCCAAAATGTACTTTTAGCAAAAGCTTAAAAATAAAGTTTTTGTCAAAAAAACACATTTTGACGTAAAAGCTATATTTCTTAAACGCAATTTCAAACATGTTCTTAGTGTTTTCTCCTTCACCAATTGCTTTTGTTCTCTAATGGTTTTGAAATTTGAACAGCAATCTAATCCTTATTCACATAGCCTAATCTACTGCAAGTTCAGATAACTATGTAGAAATATATAATAGGATATACAATATGAAAGAGAGAGCGGGAAGCGCAGAGAGAAGACGAGACTAAGGCTCTTAAGGCTACATCTTCACCGTATTACAATGGTTTATTTTCTACAGAGGCTATAAGTGGTGAATAAGAAACCAAATAAACCTACGAGAAAACTAAATAAATCATAAATATTGAAAACATTCTAACACATTACTTGTTGTAGGTTTCTCAAGTCCCCTAATGGCATGCTGCGGCAATGGAGGTCCTCCATACAATTACAATATAAGGGTGACATGTGGGCATCCTGGCTCTCAGGCCTGCGAGGAAGGATCTAAAGTTGTAAATTGGGATGGGATCCATTACACAGAAGCTGCAAATTCCTTTGTAGCATCAAAAGTACTTTCCACAGCTTATTCTACACCACGTACAACGTTTGATTTCTTTTGTCGTGGTTAGGGAAATGATTAGTGCGCAAGCCATGAAGTTAATAATGTATCTCTTTTTTATAGTAACGATGAAACAGGCAGGTTGGTCTTTGTAAAAGGGTTGATTTTTGTCAATGTCAAGCAAAAGAGTGCATGGAAGAGTTACCTCCATATCCACCAACTGTATTGTTTGATATAAATAAATATTGCTTTTTTTTTCTTCTCTCTTTTTTTTTTTTTTTTCTAAGCAAAAATGGTAGGAAGGGATGGCCGGAGGTTGGAATTGTCGGGTTGTGCAAAGCGCAAGAGGGCCGTATAGGCTTGAGTTGAGGCATAGTGTGACCCTAGCCCCACTAAAAGGGTAGTGCTGAAAAATTGGTAGCATGACCTTCAATCCCACAAACCTCTATGTTTTTTTATCCACAATTAAGAAAAACCCAATATAAAAATTACACTCAAAGATGGTTGCCATAACAATTCTAGCATGAAGTACCATATTACTAACTTCCTAGTTTGACGGATCCCGTTCGGTTCTTGACAGTACCTCATCTTCGACAACCACGATGGATGTTACCATTACCTTTTAGAGCTCCTCATTGAGCCCTTTTATCACCTTTTACTGTCTTGTGTGGCTTTTAAAAAGACTTAGCTCATTTATGGTCATTTTGGGATCATTAATGAATTTATTGCCTACTGTTTGTTATTATTTTGGTATTGCTTTTTTTATTTGGGTTTTATTATTAGAGTGCCAATTCCGTTATGGTTGTACAATCTCCTATAACCCTTTCCCATTACTGAATGAAAATAATAATAATAATAATAATTCCTAATTTGATTGATGTCGGCAATTTTCTTCTAAAATATAGCTACTCAACAATTAGGGCTTCAAATTCAGTTACTAGGTCCCTTGGAGACTCTTGCTCACATTTTCTTGGAGTGTCACTTGGCCAAAATTCTTTGGAGATGCTCTCCTTGACCCCTCTTTTTTGGCTTTCTCCACTAGGCCTATTTCTGATTGGGTGTTAGCTATTTTATATCCTATGGCAACCCTTGGTATTCCAAAGCTTGAAGTTAGGAAATTTCAACTTTTTGCGGCTCTTACCTTGGACTTCATTTGGCTTGCTAGGAATCAATTGGTTCATGATGGTATTCAACCCTCTCCTAATAAAGTTATTATTCAGATTTCCTTAAATTTGAATCATCACATTTCTGCTTGGAGAGACCTAGCCCTTCTTTCTTTGTGGAGGCCTCCCGCTTGGGCTGTTTTAAAGCAAATTTTGATGTTATTAGGGGGTCTTTTGCAGTGACTGCAGCAGTGATTAGCAATGATATGGGGATCATTTTGGTGGCGGCTACTCATAAACTTTCTTTCACTGATGTTTTACAGGGTGAAGCTTTTGCAGCTCTTTTGACTGTTCGTTTAGCTGCCTCTTTGAGTCTTAGATGTCTATCTTTGGAAGGTGATGCGCTTCTAGTTGTATTGGCTGTGAACAACCCGCCTCTTTTTCATTCTTAGTCTTTTGCTAACTGTATTTTGAATATTAGTTTAGCTTTATCTTCTTTTCAAAGTTGGAGTGCTTTGAAAATCTCCCGATATGCCAACTTTAGGGCATATGCTTTAGCTAAATGGGCCACTTCCAATCATGTTTTTAAAAGCATTCCCAAGGGGTCTTCTATTCCTTCTTCCATTCGGATCATGAATGAAAATGACCCTTCCTTATAACCCTTTTTTCCCTCATTCAATTAGAAAAAAAAAGAAAAAGAAAAAAAAAAAAAAGCCCATTAAATCATTACATTCTATTTCCCTTGGATATCAAAAACAAAAGTTATGCAAATAAAAAAATAAAATTATTCATAAAATAATAATAATAAAACGTGCTATCCAACTCATGGCCTTTTTATATGACGACTTAACAGCGCGTCTATAGATAACTACACTGTAGACCTTTTGAGCAAGAACATTTCTTATGACGAAATAGTCGCCGCAACACTTCTGGGTCCTCATAGTGTCAAGTACAGGTGCCGCCCCTCTTGGGGAGTTTTCCGCGCTCCACGTCTCAGTATTATTTTTCGTGCTTTTGCGTACTATCAAAAGGTCCCAGCCTTAATCTTCAAAATTCTGAACCAAAATTCTTACTTTATCACTGTTGCACCATTTTCAGCCATATTTGATTTGTGGGTATTCAAGAAGTAAATTACCCAACAAAAGTTCTGAAATTTGGTGTCTTTTTCATCTAGGTGATTCAGATTCTAGTTAAACAATGCAGTTTAGGTTAGTCCCATATCGAATATACTGTACAAGTGTTGCAGTTTCGCAAATTTCACAGTATGCCCGTCTCGGCCAAATCGAGAATGCCCGGAGGCTGTTTGATCAAATGCATGATCAAAGTATTGTCGCTTGGAACTCAATTGTTGCCGGGTATTTCCAAAATTCTCGGCCCCGTGAAGCCCGGATTTTGTTTGATAGAATGCCGGATAAGAATACTGTATCTTGGAACGGATTGATATCCGGGTATATAAAGAATGGGATGGTCACTGAAGCTAGAAAAATATTTGATATGATGCCTGAAAGGAATGTAGTTTCGTGGACAGTTATGGTTAGGGGATATGTTCAAGAGGGTATGATTTCGGAGGCGGAATCACTCTTTTGGAAAATTCCTGAAAAGAATGTTGTGTCCTGGACAGTGATGTTGGGTGGTCTTATTCAAGAGGGTCGGGTTGATGAGGCTCGTCAGCTTTTTGATATGATGCCCGAGAAGGATGTGGTGGCGAGGACTAGCATGATTGGAGGGTATTGTCAGAAAGGCCGGCTGGCTGAAGCTCGTGAGATTTTTGATGAGATGCCACGTAGGAACGTGATTACTTGGACTGCAATGATTTCTGGGTATGTTCATAACCAGCGGGTTGAGATAGCTAGAAAGCTTTTTGAAGTGATGCCAGAGAAAAATGAGGTGTCCTGGACAGCGATGCTGATAGGGTACATTCAATGTGGACGGATAAAAGAGGCTTCAGAGCTTTTTGAGGCAATGCCAGTGAAGTCAATTATTGCTTGTAATGCAATGATCCTTGGAATTGGCCAGAAAGGGGAGGTAGCTAAAGCAAGGTGGGTCTTTGACCAAATGAGGGAGAAAGATGATGTGACTTGGAGTGCAATGATAAAGGCTTATGAACGGAAAGGATTTGAATTGGAAGCACTTAATTTATTTGATGTGATGCAAAGAGAAAGATTTAGGCCAAACGTCCCTTCTTTGATCAGTGTTCTTTGTATTTGTGCCAGCCTGGCAAATCTTGATTACGGTAAACAGGTACATGCCCAGTTGGTGAGATCCCAATTTGATCTTGATACGTATGTTGCCTCAGTTTTGATCACAATGTATGTTAAATGTGGCAACCTTGTGAAGGCAAAGCTGGTGTTTGACAGGTTTGCTCTCAAGGATACTGTTATGTGGAATTCTATTATTACAGGGTATGCCCAACATGGTTTAGGAGAGGAAGCTTTGCAGATTTTCCATGAGATGTGCTCTTTGAACATTTTGCCAGATGATGTCACCTTTGTCGGAGTTCTTTCTGCATGTAGCTACACTGGAAAGGTTAAAGAAGGGCATGAAATTTTTGAGTCAATGAACTCCAAATATCGAGTAGAGCCAAAAACTGCACACTACGCTTGCATGGTTGATCTGCTTGGCCGAGCAGGCCAGTTAAATGAAGCAATGGGATTAATTGAGAACATGCCAGACTTGCGAGTGGAGGCAGATGCTATTGTTTGGGGTGCTTTCTTAGGTGCATGTAGAACCCACATGAAGTTGGATTTGGCTGAAGTTGCAGCAAAGAAACTAGTAGAGCTTGAGCCTGAAAATTCCGGGCCTTATATTTTGCTGTCAAATATTTATGCTTCCAAAGGTAAGTGGAGTGATGTTGCAGAGTTAAGGAGAAAAATGAGAGCAAGGAGGGTGAGGAAGTCACCTGGCTGTAGCTGGATTGAGGTGGAGAAGAACGTTCATATGTTTACTGGGGGAGATAGCATGGGCCATCCTGAGCAGGAAATAATCATGAGAATGTTGGAGAGATTAAGTGGATTGTTAAAAGAAGCTGGGTATTGTCCTGATGGTAGTTTTGTGCTGCATGATATGGATGAAGAGGAGAAGGTGCATAGCCTGCGTTATCATAGTGAGAAACTGGCTGTTGCATATGGACTCCTAAAGGTGCCAGAAGGAAGGCCGATTCGGGTGATGAAGAATCTTCGGGTTTGCAGGGACTGCCATTCTGCAATCAAATTAATGGCGAAAGTAACAGGGAGGGAGATCATTTTGAGGGATGCTAATAGATTTCATCATTTCAAGGACGGATTGTGTTCTTGCACAGACTATTGGTGATTGCACACTGCACAGCCTCTAATGTTCATTAATAGATCCAAGGGCAGTTATACATACTCACTGTCTGTGAGTCTCATATTAGATATTCAGGCAAAGTTTTGACATCGCTGGACAATTTTAAGGTAAGATTGTGATAAATTATTGTTTCTGTGCGTTGAAAAAAGTAAATTGCAAAATTGAGCAAATCAACCATAGAGCTCAGTGTTCTCTACATGGCTTATCTCCTGCGAGGAAGAAAGTAATGAAGGCAAAAATATCAAATGGTCCGATGTTATTAGATAAATGAAAAGGCTTCTGATTTTTTTTCCTGGTTGATTTTGTCCAATTTGTTGTTCTTGTCAATCTTCACAACGCATAAAAATTATGCGGTTGAATTTGGGCTGCACTCATTGTTGAGTTAAAATATAAACATGCATTGACAATGTTGAATTATTTCATTAAAATAAGTAATTTAAAATTTCAACTTTCACTTCATTTATGTCTTTCACTTTCTCTCACATTGAAAAGTTAGGATAACTTTTGTTTCTTTCTTAAGGATTGTCTTTCAGTAAGACTAAATTGGCTTTTGGGTAGACACATGCTAGTGGTGTCAGGTCACACTTGGGCCCGGCTGTAGCTCACTTTCCACATACAATTGTATTCAAAAACTTGATTTCAGAGGTCATATAAGAGCCTCTTATACTTCTATAAAAGGCTAATTTCAGAAATTCCATTTACATCTTCTTCTCCTCTTATAGTTCTATAAACTACTTTTATTTGTCTAAGAGATAGATTTAAACTTGCCTTATTGTACGAAGTTCAGCCATTCCCATATAGTATTCTGCTATACTTTCTTTAATTCACAAAATCCCACATATTATTTTCCAACAGACAACAACCCATAAATGCCTGAACAGTGTTATAGGCACGTAATTCCCGTTTGACATGTTTTACACGGTTGACAGACAAAAAAGAAAAGTGACTGCTTACTGTCATTTTTATAAAGCATCTTTTAAGCAGCAACTTGTGAAACACATCTTAACTGTTATTCTTGTGGTAGCTTCTTTGGGTAGTAGCTTTCGAACTTTCTACTCTCAGGCTTCTGTGTAAAACCAGGGATTACACTTGTAAGATCCATAAACACCATTTAGCATTTATAATATATAATTAAGACAAACCCATTTGAACCCATTTAGCAGAAAACCTACTTTGTGCTGGGAACCTGTTTAAACACCTTTTCTATTGTTTAGGGGATGGAATAGAAGTCTTTTCAACATCATATCTTTGGAATCTTTTGTTGAGTAGTGTTTTAGTGGGTGTCAAATAAAGCTCATCTTCTGAGATGTATCAAGGTGATTACAAGTAAGAGTTTTAACTATGTTTTATATTATGAGTCTTATTGTTGGATGTTAGTCTATTTAAAGCTTGTTTCAGTGCTAATAAAAATATAGACAAAAGTTTATTCTCAAACATATGTTTGAAGAAGGTCCAGATTCTCTCCAAACTACTTGATATTGAGATTCGTAACAGAAACTGGCAAAGCATACCTTGTAGCTTGAGTTGATATTAGATTTACTTTGTCATTACAACATAACAATTCCTTTCCATACGTTCTTCTTTCTTATCAATTTCTTCTCTCCCTGCTCCTTCGAAGAACTCTGGTTGTTTCCATGGGCATTTGCCATCTCCTGCTCTGTTTCCATGGAGACATACAAGTCCATGGACCACCTTCTTCTTCTTCGTGGCCTTACTTTTCTTGGGTTCATGCAAACCGTTAACTCATTTAATCAGTAAGTTTTTGGGATAAGTGATAATTTACCCTTAATAATCCATTCCAAATTACCAGTCAATGATTGTTTCACCTCTGATTGGTATCATTGACTTACTGTCTTTCTGATTAGCATCACTGATTGCACAGGAACAATTCCTTGAAAAATCTGGCAATTAGGTGGGACCTTAGTTGGTTGGGGAGTCTTTAAATATGGTCCACTGAAAGTTGCGTTTGATGCGAACCAATTAATCCCTTCGTTTTCAAAGTTTCCATATTAATATATAATTGCTTGCTTGCTTGCTTGATGTCATGCCATTGCATCACTCATCAATCCTTTCCCTTCATCTTATTGGTTACTCGTACATGCAGCTTTCAACTTCTACCGATCGATGGGTGGCTATGCCTTTGCCTTTGGGAAGATATTTTCATGTCAGAGTCTATGAGAAAATGCTAAAAAGTGTCTCGGATTTCAAAGTTGGTTTGAAGCTGTAAAACGTGGTTATGAGAGTGAGACTAGAGGATCACTTAACCTAGTGACACTCAACACTACTCACTCATATTGCCCTTCACTCAAAATTTTTGCAGGAATGTCTCTGTGAACAAAGGCCAGACCACTTTTTGGACCAAGTTTGGGGCAACCCTAATTTTCTCCCTAAAAATCCAAGCGGCTTAATACCCGATTATTTGTCTGAATTAATTACTATCAACTTGAATAAATAACTGTCTAACTATCTATCCAGGTAGATAGATCTCGGGTGGAGGTGAAAACCCAACTTATCCCATTCTCGTATGAGTGATTTTGTTTGATAAAACCATTTGAGTCTTTTTTTTTTAAAAAAAAAAAAAAATTATAATTTATAAAGTATTATGATGTGACATAAAGATGAAAGTAATTTCGAGTATTTTGTGTTTTGAGTTATTTATTAATGTTTCTCCTCTTTTACATGGGTTCGAACTTCAAAATTCATCAAATGTGGACACGAGTATACAAAGTAACCCTACTTTAAAAGAATTTCTCGTTATCAAAGAAAAAAAGAGAGTCATCAAATGAGACCAAATGGAAGAGCAACTTCTCTTTTGAAAGCTATGGATACCAACACATGGCATTACAATTTATACATTGCACAAAATTAGGCCAAAGGGGGGAATGTGATGAGTTACAAATTCAGCATAGGACAAGGAAAATGATTTGCACTACAACTTATAATAAATTACATAGCAAAGTGGTCCTTTTCTTCCGAAAGCAACACAAAACTATATATGTGGCATATATTGGCCAACCATATCCCATGAAGGAAAAACACCCATATAGTTCAATCTTCTACAAAGAAAGATTTAGGTCTATACCATTGCCTCCTCCTCCTCCTTCTCCTCCTCCTCCTCCTTCCTTATCATCTTCCTTCTCATCTCCTTCTCCTTTTTCTCTCTTAGAAGGCCCTGCTTCTTGGACATCACCAGGAGGCCTCTTAGACTTGTCATCCTGCATGAAATCCTCTGGCCTGAAAGTAGGATTCCAGATTGCCTTGATCTCTTTCTCAACCAATTTCTTCTGATGATCTTCTGACGACCCTTTCTCCTTTGCTTCATTCAAACCACCCCTCAAACGATCCCTCACATCTCTTGTGCTTCTGATCAAAGCAAAGAACATCTCCATCTTCCTCTCCTCCTCACCATCTTCTTCCTCCTCCCCCTTCCCCTCACTCTCCATCTTCCTCTTCTTTCTTTCTCCTGCCATGCTTGCTCAGAAGAAGAAATATTCCTCAAAACCCTCTCTCTTGTGAACTAAAATATCTCACAAAGAGACACAGATTTTGAGAAAAAACAAACAAGACTGGCAGGAGTCTTTTCTTATTGATCATGGCTTGAATAGACAATGACTTTGCTTCCCCATTGCATATATTTTTCTCAGGTGCACCGACCTTAAATAGGCAGGAGGTGATCGAAGGGATTGCATTGCGTGCACATATTTCATGAAGTAAAAACCGTGTAAGTTGACTCTATATAATAATGGTCGGACCGCGTTGTTTATAGCAAGTTACGATAATGCCCATCAGCCCATGTGCATTTTATTATTTGACATGGCTTTGTGATGGGCATGTTGGTAAACTAGCAACCTAGGTTCACGTATGTGGAAGAATCATTGCATGCGTCATTCACTCACCGCTCCATAACGTAATGTTTTCCACCTACCATGTGTGACGGCCTGCAACATGACATGTGATGTGGCATCTTGCTGAGCCCTTGATTTAAATGGTGGAATACTTTAGGTCAGGATGGGTCCCCTTCCCAGTCCCATTAGATATTATTAATATTCCCTACCCTCCAATCCTTGCCCATAATTTTTTTGTAATCCAAATCTAATTAGATCCATTTTTCGCTTTGACGTCGTGTGTTGAACGAGATAGGTTATTCGCACTTATTTATCACACATATTTTATATTAAACTGATGTAGCTTTAAACGATTAGAATATATTGATGGTTCATAATTATGCATTGTCATGCTTATTTTTAAGGATGTTTAGTTAGGTTCACTCTGGCTTTGTTATTGGTATAAAATAAAAAATAAAAAACTTTTTACGGCTCAAATTCAAACTTGCAATTAATGTTAGTGGAAGGATTCAATTTAAAGAATGATAGGGTCACGACATGACTTTTGAGGAAATCTAACAAATATATGTCCCATGATCAAATGTGTTGTACTAAAAATTATATTCCCCGGGTCATGAATCATCATAACCAACAAAAATTGCCGGCTCAGAAGGCAATTTGTACATACTTTTTCTTTTCAATGTATATGGGACAACTCATAAAGTCCATAGAGGCATATCGCACAATTTTAAAAACAAATGCTTTTTAAGGATCATCATTGCCCTTGTAAGTGTGAAGTATGGAAGATGACGATGATTCTTGAAAGCTTGTTTTGGTGATTTGATGCTACTCAAAAGACACACACTTCTAAGAGAGTAAGAGCGCATTTCAAATTGTGTTAAGGAGTTTAAAAAATGCTTTTAGTACATAAAACCTTATACAAGGTAAAAATATTAAAACCTTTCTTCGACTTTTTTGCTCTAAAAAAGCTCTAAAACTCAACCCAATCCAAACGTGATGAAGACAACACCAAAGGAACAAGGGTCAGTCTCGAAAATAATCCACAAAGGACAAAGGCTAGCCTCAGTTGTCCTTTGTAATCTCAACTACTAATGGCATATTTGGGATTATGTTTTTAACACCCTAAAAGCCCTTTTGAACCAAAAAAAAAAAGAAAAAAAAACTCGTTTGGTAAAAAAAAATTGAAGCTCTTTTGAAGGTCAGAAAACCTAAAAATGGTCAAAACACACTTTTGACAAAAGCTTAAAAATGAAGTTTTTGCTCAAAAACTTTTTTTTTTTTTTTTTACTTAAAAGCTCTATTTCTTAAACACAATCTCAAATAAGCCCCAAGTGTTTGTTGTAATCCAAATTATGTAATTTGACAGAGTATAAATATACATGAACAATCGCAGCCATTGTGTGCAAGACAGTACTCTGAAAACCAATTATATCTAATTTAAAATGAATGTGAAAATCACTTGCTTTGATAACAAATATGAGTTTAATAGACTGGATTGGAAGCATTTTGGATGAGAACTTTGTCCACCCAGCAAACACATTGAGACAAACCAAAATATGCATGATAGCCATAATCGACAGTTCTATCCATTTTATTCCTGATGGTGAAATGATTAACACATATGTGCGTGTGTGTGTGTGTGTGTGTGAATATATAGTGTAGTTGGTTATTTGCAACAAGAACTCACGACAGAAAGCTTTGCTAATCCTCTGGCCATGGAACCCCATGTTTGGCCCAAAGATAGTATGCTCCAACTGGACCTCTACCGCCCAACTCATACAGCTCTGGTACAATATTTTTCTTGTCCATCTCACGCAGAACTGGAGCTAGAATATTCCATGCAGCTGCAAGCTCGTCACTTCTCATAAATAGATGGTTGTCCCCATCAATGACATCAAGAAGAAGATGCTCATATGAATCAGGCACCTCCACTTTATACCTACAGTTAAACTCAAGTACATCCATTGATACTACATTGGCCGTGTGGTGCTATAAACAGTTGTAGTGCAACAAATTATTGAAGTGCTTACTTGTCCTTGTAGAGCAAGTTCAGCTCTGGAGAATCCAACTGCAACCCTAATCCTGGAATCTTATTGTTAACTCTGACTAAAATGGCTTCCTCAGGCGCGTCACGTAGAATCAGCTCATTACTGGCAAGGTCAAAATTATGCCCGAGACATTTACGATATAGGTTTCCTGGAACATGATGAAACTGGATACGTATCTCCACTCTGCAAGGTACAACTAATCTTGTTAAGGATATATGCTGTTAAACTGGTCTAGTTCAAACCAATTATATACTATTCGCTCATAGATAGTAAATATTATTTTCTTTTTCTCAGAACAATAATTATCAATGTACTTGTAAGACAATGCATGCATATGTACACACCCATAACCACCCTTAGGATTATTTTCTATGAACATAGATTGAGAGTTCACCAAAACCTTCATTTTGGTATTTATTGATGACCCAGATCCAAAAAAGAAAAAAAAATTAAGAAATTAATTTCTCTATTCATCCTCTTCCAAAGTTAAGCTGAAACATCATTCAATGTTTTACAATTTCCAAAATCTTCCGAATCAGAAGTATAATATAACAAATCATAATTTCCCTACAACTCTATCGAAGTTCAACTCGCAAAGAAATCCCATGTTTGACTCAAAATTTTGAGGACAAAATGCCAATTACTAGAGTTAATACATTAAAGGGAGTCAAAAGAGAGGAGCTACCAATTCCTAAACACCCCACAACTATTCTACCCCCCTAAAGACTTAATACAACTTTCTACCATGCAGAAGAATATAGAAGTTGGTACAGTCAGGCAGTAGACTCTAAAAATTTGACCAATAGAGATCACGTTGCCACACAATAGAATTACTGCAATAGATCTTACCGGTGTTTGATGAGTCCCAAGCCAGCTTTGATCAAGAAAGGCACACCATCCCAGCGTGCATTGTCAATGTATAATGCAGCAGCGAAATATGTGGGGGTCAGACTGTTCAAACATACATCAACCTTGTCTCCACTACTCGCTTTATACTGGCCAAGAGTTATATCGCTAGGTTCCAATTTGCGAATTGACCTCAGAACCTTGACCTGAAAAGAAGCTTCTCACCAACACAACTAGATGCTTTGAATGTACTATAACACGCATGCATACCTTTTCATTTCGAACATCTTCACCATCAAGACTTATAGGAGGTTCCATGGCAAGCAAAGCTATTGTCTGGAGTATATGACTGTGTACTATATCACGGATGATGCCATAACCATCAAAATACCTGCACAAATGGAAAAGAAGAATATAAAACAATATCCTATTGGTTACCCTCGATGATCATATCTACTTGAAACAGCAATGAGACCCTTATGATTACCTTCCTGCCTGCACACCCATGTCTTCTGATAAAATAACCTGCAAGAAGTTATTTAATAATTCAGTCAATGTTCAGTACGTTGCAGGAGGCACATGTTGATGTCATTATTAAAAAATACCTGCACATTGCGTATATATGTACGGCTCCACAATGGCAGAAAGACTAGATTAGCAAACCTTAAAACTGTAAGGTTTTCAATAAGGTTCCTTCCTAGAAGATGATCAATCCTGAAATAAGATTGTTTCAATTTGTAAAGTGATGGGCCAAAATATATATATATATATATATATATACACACACACACACGTGTATGTGTATGCACATATGTGTACATCACAAGATATAAAAGCGTGCATAGCAACCTGTATATTTGCTTCTCCTTGAACTTGGTAAGAAGAGACTGTGTCAGCCGATAAGATGACAGTGCATCAAGGCCAAAAGGTTTCTCAATGATTATACGATTCCAACCCTTTTGGGTCTGTGCATTACTAGCAAGAGAGGATGCAACATCTAAAAGAGCTTCTTGTGGCACAGAAAGGTAAAATATCCTGTTAGCTTCAGAATCCCCCTGAGATAGGTAAGCTGTTACGGAATCGAATGCCAGAAGCATCTTGTATGCATATTTGAAAGTGAAAAAGTAGCAAATATCAGAAGCATCTTGTGTGTGTTGGTGTATTCTTCAACTTCACCTCAATCTGCTCCATCCGGGCATTGAGCTTCGACATCCCATATCTATTGTCATAACCTTCATTAAGGTAGTATATTCTTCTGAGAAAGGCATCCATCTTGTCCCCACAGTTTTGTCTGCAAAGTATTCTTAACCTCAATGATTAAAGTATTTTTGGAACATGACTAACCACAGGACAACTAAGAGATGCAATTATATAGATTCTTATATCTGACGATCATTTTGATCTACATAAATTTTAGATGAAATGAGATTATATGTCTGTGCATAACACTTTAATGCTTTGGAATAAGAAAGCCTTGTAACAATAAGCACTATGAAATGCATTCCTTTGGTTACAAATGAATATGCACATAGTCATTTCCCATTGTCAATTGCCCATCCTGAACGATGCACACAAAGACCGCAAAGTGATGTTTAAGATATTTAAAGCAAGTTGCGAGCTCCTTTACAAGCAGTAAACAAACAAGCAACTTAATGTATTTGTGTTCCATCTGAAAATTCAAAAACTGTATAAGATGAAATTAAGGATTTTTGTAAGTTTTTTTTTTTAAAATTGGTTGGTCGGAGACATAAGATTATCATAAGCGCATAACATCAAGGGTGGTAAGAGAATCATACTGATGATCAATGCGGCAAGTTAAAGTTGAAGCTAAAATGGATCTCATCTCTTCCTCTGTCAAATTCTTTCTTGAGTAACCAAAAATACCTATATTCTGAAGCCATGGGAAAGCAGAACTGAGATTATGATAAAAATAGATTTAGAAAACCCAACTGTATAGATAGAACTCCAACCGAAAAATGATATAAACTTTTTTCTACCTCCGGGAGAAAGCCGCTATAATACAAAGCAAACAACGCTGGAAAAATCTTTCTCCTTGCAAGCTCACCAGTAGCTCCTATGACAGCAATGCAGAGTGAGGGTGCTTTACTACCCTCAAATGAAAAACTGGAGGAATGTGTTTGTAAAACAGCTTCAAATTCCATAGAAGTGACAACTTCCACGGGGACATCATGTTGATAATTAGGGGAGGAATTTTCTTCAGGTTGTGGAGTTGTTCGAGTTGTTTCACTAGAATCTGCAAGTGTCATCTATGTTAAGTTTTTTGACAGAGATAATTTACAATTTGAATAGAAATTAAAGAATGGATAACATAAATCTATATTGATGTAGAAAAAGCAATAATAACAAGCACACGGAGCATTATAAAGTTATGCCTAACCATTTTGCACATGTATAACTTGTCCCTCACATGATGAAATTGTTTCCAAATGATTCGTTAAATGATCTTTCTCTTGACTTCTTATACTCTTAAACTCATTTGCTGGTCCATATTTTCTATTCCTCCGCCGAAGGTTTAGGCTCTCCAGTATCCATATTCTTAAGCCATAAAACCTTTTGCAGAAATTGCCAGCCCCACCATAGCACACAAGGCGACCACTAGTTAAGGAATGACAGTTGTCTACTGCATCCTGCACAAACAAGGCAAGAAGTTCATATTTCCTCGTGTATGGTAAAACTGCGCAATATGTTCTATCAACAATTTCTGTGACATAATTCTATAACTGTTCGTAGTATCAAAAAGTGGACAACATCTAAAGGGACAGAATCAATTTATGCTAAAAAAGATTGAAACTAATTGATTCCTAGAAGTCATAGAATTGATTATATTGCAGTATATATTCAATGGGACAGAATCAATTCCAACAAACAAAAATATCTAAACCTCCATTGAGTAAATAAGGGAAAAAATAAAGAAAAAATATAGGAAAATAAAATCTTGAGCATTTCATTCTCTTTTCTCACTTTGGGTTTCTCATAATTGAACCCTCAACTCAGCTCAAGTAAGCTGATAGCTTCAACAAGACAAGTAATTTTTCTCTTACTAATAAGACCCAAAATCCAAAATTTTTACTTTCTTTCATTTCCCCACACTTTTCCCAGAATCCAAATTCTAAACTTCATGTGTGTGTGTGTGTGTGATGCTGATGCAAAACTCACCGGGAAGCTACGAAGTGACACTTTTGCAGGAGTTTGGCAGAGAGAGGCGGGCCTGATAAAGGACGATTCCGAGAAGGATACTGAGAAAGATGAAAATGACATCGACATCCCCTTGCTTCTTCTGAGTTTCGAAGGTAGCTTCTGTTCGAGGTTTAAGGTTTAAGGTACACACATACCAACACAGTGTCGTAGGAACAGAAAGCGGAGGACGGTTGCAAAATACAGACTGTGGTGTTGGGTGCAGGAGGGACACTATCCGTGTATGTTTTCTGTCAATACGGTCAAGATTTGAGTTTGATGATACGAATATTGATTGAAGGAATTGTGATGGTTTTTGATGCGGTGAAGTGAGTGCAATCAGGGCCGTTAAAAAGGGCATTTTTTTTGTCTTGCAACGCCACAACGGTAAAGTCTTAATATGAGTAATTTGGTGGGCACATGCGTTTTGAAAATATTTTTTAAATTTAAAAAATTTTTAATTTATCTCATAAACTTTTAATTTGATTCAATTGATCCTCTTCAATTAAATTCTATTGTTAACTCCTAACAAAAATTACTAAAAAATATCAAATTACCTTTCGATTTTTTTTAAAAAATTTTTATTTAAAAATTAAGGGTAGCTTTGAGATTTTATAAAAAAAAGTCAGGAGTATAAAAGTTATTTTATTACTTGTAACGTTTTAAATTTGACAAAGGAGGTACAAAGTAACAAAGTATCAACTTGAAAGTTTAGGTAGTGAAATTAAAATTTTTTAAAATTTAAAGAGTTTTCTCAAAATACGTAATAATTAAAGAATATGAAGTGAAGTTTTTCCTAGTTAATAAGAAAAAAAATTACCCATGTTCATGAAATTTCTAATTTATTCCATTACAATCAAAACATTCCATGAATTATTGTATAAAAAGTATTGGGCTGACAAAATTTAAACTTATCTATAAACTAATCAATACGTGGCGGTTGGGATTGTTGAATATAGAATAAGACATAATTTATATGACTCTTGGCATGGCCAGAAAAATAAGACAATTAGTCACTATTATTTATTATCACCAATAATCACAGAGTAACTCGTCAATCGTTTTAAAAGTTTAAGCTAATAAACAATTAATTAATTAATTATTATTTTAACATTTATTATCGAGAGTGTAGACTCAAATTCTCATTTAAGTAATAAATTGCTAGTACACAGAATTTTGGGTAGAGACCATAATTCCCCTTTTTCACCTTGCTATGAGTTACTTTTTATATATAGTCTTGTTTGCAAGTACTTTCCATGGGACATCTGCTTTTGTACCATGACCTATTTTTCACATGTGATTCATCTTACGTCTACTTTAATTAAAACACGACTTATCATTCAAGTATACAGGTGTACAATTTAATTATAAAATAGTGGCCCAAGTGGCAGCTACGTGGCCATGTGGAATGATAACAATTTAAAAATTTACTCTTTGATATGCACGTTCGGTACTATCGGGTTAATGGGTCGATACCTAAATTAAATGAGGTTTGGTATTTAGGCCATGTGTATTAGGCTACGTGGAGCCTCGTTTGTATTAGGCCCAACTTGAACTCAACCCGATTCAATATTTAAAGTTCTACGGTTTAAATGAAATTATTTTAGGCTTAGTTGATGCAGCGGAGGCTTGAACCAATAGAACCTTTTTTTCTTTTTTGCCGTCTTGGTGTTTTGACCTAGTTGTGGATGGTATTTATAGTCACTTCTAGTTTTAGGGTTTTGTGTGTGTGACACCTCATGTATTGTTTCTCAATAAATAGCGAAAACTTGGTAGACAAAACCCTTAGTGGTGAACTACGTAAATCTCTGTGTTTGTAATTGCCTGTTTTTGCTTATGCTTATTTCACATCTAACTGATGTTGAAAAATAGGATAAATTTCTGAACAACGTGGGCTTGACAGCCCATAACCCAACAAACTCTATCACAAAACACTCTTGACACAAACAACAAATAATGTCTGCTTTAATTCTGTCACTTTCTCATGTGAAAGCGAGATTTTAATATTTTGGTATGATTTTTTTTTTTTTTTCCTATGCAAAAAACTAGTTGAAGTTGTTGCTATTATTAGCACCTTGATTGACAATGCAACCAATAAATATGGGAAACTTTAAAAAAATCCCAGTGATTCCCTAAATTTAAAAAAAACGTGTTGCAATTTTTTTAACAATATAAATTTAATTATAAACTTTTTATAAAAAAGATAGAGTTAAATGTGAGGACGCTTTTTTTTATATATATATATATATATATATTGACATGTCCGCACAAAAAAGTGAAGGACAGTCCAATTAATATAGGTAGGCAGAGGGAGGCACCCAAATGTTGAAAATTTCCCATTCTTCATAAATATATATATATATATATATATATATATATATATTTTGTTCTGAGCTGTCAGATGGCTTTGAAGACCATCATAATTATGAATGATAACAACGTGACTTATTCAAACTCTCATGACAAGCTTAGACAAAAGCTGAATGACAACAGGGATTCTTACAACCGAAAGTTGAATAATAATAATAAATAAATAATAATTCAGAAATTCAAATCATTTGAATTTTGATTTTAGTAACAGATAACCCATCAAAGTAAAAGTAGTCTACTCAATCATAATTACAAATATTTGGACAACCTTTAACATTCCATTGTCATTCATCCATGTATGTGAAATATATATATATATATATATATATATATGTTTTGCAGTAATTTTTTATTTAAATAATAATAATAAGTAAATGATTTGATGTAAAAAAATATAAATAATAAAAATTAAATTTTTTAGATAAATAGTAATGAGTTCTTGCCAAACAATACGAAGGTACTATAATTAAAAGAGCCTCCTTATAGGGTAGTCAAGATAAATTGACATGCTTTATATTCTGAATAAGATGATGGGATTGGGAGTAATTGTAAGGGATGAGTTAAGTTTTGTCATTGCATCTATGGGTTCCATAGTCTCGTTTATTATGGGTCCAATAGTTGTTGAAGTAGCGGGCTCTTGAAAGGCTATAACATTCGATAACAACTTGGGATTTCAAAGAGAAATTATTGAGGGAGATGCGTTAAAAATTGTAAACGCTTTGTTGTAAGGCAGATTCTTGGTGGATTCGATATGGCCAACTAATTGAGGATATCCAAGTAAGGTTGAATAATTTTCAGTACTATTTTGTTCAATACACTCGCAAGGAGGCAAATGAAGCAGCCCACTGTTTGACAAGTGCAATTATTTCTCAATCTTTAAAACAAATATGGATGGAGGACAATCTCAGTTTTATTCTTAGTATTGTACTTTGTTGGGAATAATTTCACTCAACTAGCCCATTAGATATTGGGTTTCAAGGCCAATGACATGCCCACAAGGAAAGGATCTTTAGAGTAGGAGTCTCAATCTGGGTCCAATTAGAACTTCTTAAAGAATCTAATACAACAATCTGACTCAAAGCCTAATTGAAGTAGGACCTCAAATCAAATTCAAACTTTCAACACTCCCATATCAAATTAAAGGAAGAGACTTAGGCCTCGTTTGATTCGCAAAAGGTTTAGTCTACTGGAAAATGAATAGTTACTACTAGGAATAAAAGATTGTGGAATTGAATAGTTATTCATATTCCTTAGTTTGGTAACAACACACATGTAAAAATTGGAATTGATCAAAATTACAAAAAACCTCATTTATTTTTTTCAAACTCAAATTAAAAAAAAAAAAGGGTGGCCGACCACCCCATTAAGCAACGAGAGTGGTCGCTGCCACCCCTGACGATCCGCAGGGTGGCCATGACCACCCCAAAGGAACTTTGTGAGTGGCCGTGGCCACACCCAATGACCTACCGGGTGGTTGTGGCCACCCCTCGAAGCAAATACGGCCACTCCAAAATGCGACGAGGGTGATCACACCACCCCTAAACGGCTCGGGATAGTCCCCTTAAGCAAGATACATGTATACATTTATATTCATTTTTCTAATAAGAATCTCTCGATAAACCTAACAATGGGCAAGATACATGTATCCTAGTAAAAGAAAAGAAAAAAAAAATGCAAAACTGTCATGTGTCAATTTCTTTTCCATTGACAGTTTATTCATCATGAAAGTAACATTCAAAGATGGTATGTTTGCTATAATCGAGGATTGCATTCATTTTTGGCCTTTTATAGGACAGCCAATTTATTTTCATGCTTATATAACCATGTTTTTTGTTTCAACAAAATCAAGTTAAAAATTTGGATTTTTTTTTTTTTTTTTTCATTTGAAAAAACAAAAAAAATAAAAACCACAAGAACAACTATTTCTTCTAAGTTTTTTATTTTTTATTTTTTTTTAATCTAATTTATTAAATTGACATGTGATCAAAATACGTGTGGAATAAAAAACAAGCCATGTTTGTTAACAAAGTAATTTTATTTCACAAGCTTATTTGTCATACAATTAGATGACATGACAGTAAATCACCACTTTGTTTTGTCTATTCGGCTGTGAATCACGCCTCATGAAGCGTAGGTCACTAGTTCGAATATCTTTTCTTATTTTTCTTGTGTGGACATGTCAAAAAATTTGAGTAAATGCTATTTAGTAGATTGCTATATATCATTACAGTTATATGGCAATCGGATAGTAATTTACTGAATAACATTAGTTAACTTATTCTATCTTTGTTTCTATTTTCGGGTCAAAAATATTACCAAATAATTAGAAACACAAAATATTTGTTTAAATATATAACTCAATTTCCACTGGATAAGATATATAACTTATATAAAAATAAAAACCCATGCGTGGATATTATATGTCGATCAAAATAAGGAATAATTTTCTTTCATCTGACACGACGACCAAACCAAACAAAGGGGACCAAAAGCACAGTGACCAATAAAACGACAAATCATTAGCCCAAGAACTTTTGTATACAGTTTGCAACTTCTCATATAGAACAGCATTGTAGTGTGAACGAAACGTCGTTCCAGAAGTCTTAACGCACACGGGATATATATAATAATGCTAATCCATAATTGATGTACTAGTAAATTTTTTTATGTTGTTTGAAAGTGACCCTCCACTACCACGTTACCTAAATAAATTTTAATTTTTTTTCTTTTTCTTTTTAATATCTTTCTGTATTTCTATCGCTTTCTTTTATTATAGTCTCTGATCGGAATCATTACCAGTTAAATCATCTTTGAGCTGATAAGATTGGTTGTTGAGTCCATCTCCTTTTCCTATGTGAAGATTATAACAGGTGAGGGAGAAAGCCCACGATCTCTCTTTTATTAATACAACTTTTCACAACCAATATGCTATAATCTTGATTTCTGGGCTTTCTTTCTAGAGGTAGATTTCTGGGTTTTTGATATCTGTGATCACCCATGTGTCTGATCAAGCGTGATTCTGATTGGTATTAACTTTTTTGGTTTTGGGTTCTGGGTGGTTTGTCTTTAATCCAGTTGTTCATTGGGATTTGGGATTCTTTTCCTTCATAGTTCTCTGAATGGTCTAATCTGCTGTGGGATATGTATATCTTTGATTTGCGATCGGATTACTGTTGTAGTTGATCTAGTAGTGATTTTAGAAACTGGGTTCTTGTCTGTTGTTAATGAATTCCAAAGGATTTTTTTTTGTTTTGTTTTCTTAGCTTTTTGATTTCCGCTGTTGTATGCAGTCATTTGTTATGTGGCTAGATTTTTGTCTGCTACCGAGACTATTCACACTATTGGGGTTTTTCCAACTGTGATATTGCCTTTGAGCTTTCCCAATTAAATGCCGGAGTCTCTCTTTGTCCCTCAATTGTATCTTTGTATGTGAAGTATCATAAAGTTGTATAGAAACTTATCTATAAAATAAGAAAAAGAAGATTATAGATTTCTAGGATTCTATGGTAAAGGCAAATTTTACGTCGGGCTTGTGATAATCAGTTTAAAAATAGTTCATGAAATTTGAAATTACATTCATCCTAGATAACAAGATTATGGCTTTCTAGGATTATTCTACTTGGGAGTTTATATAATCAGTTTAAACATAGTCCATGAATTTGAAAATTACGTTGATTGTGGATATATATTATGGCTTTCCTAGTTCACCATGCTTGTTGCTTCCTGACTGCCTAACCCATTTCCTCTGGTTTGATGCAGGTCAGCAGGTACTTAGATATTACTTTTGATTTTGATGCTATAACGCATTTTTAGATATATCTGGATAATTGGTAAATGGGGTCCGAAGGGCCTCCTGCAGTGACAATTCATGTGACGGGGTTTAAGAAATTCCATGGAGTTTCAGAGAATCCAACTGAGACAATTGTTGGTAATCTCAAAGAGTATATGAAGAAGAAGGGATTGCCAAAAGGTCTAATTATTGGGAGTTGCAGCGTTCTTGAAACTGCGGGACAGGGAGCGCTTCCTTCCTTATACCAGATATTGAAATCTGCCATTAGTGGGGAGAATTCTGAATCTTCAAACTCTGGAAGAACTATTTGGGTCAGTTTCCCACGTGTCTAATCTCTGCTGCTCAGTTTTATGTTTATGCCAAATTACTCCATTTTCAAGTTCTTGATTTAACTATTTGGGTCAGTTGCCCACACCTCTAATCTCTCCTGCTCGGTTTTATGTTTCTGCCAAATTACTCTTTTCCCATGTTCTCAATTTTTCTTTCTTATTTCCTATTCTTTCAACAGAAATCATAAGCTGGTAAGGTCTGTTAGGATCGGTATCTGTGATTAGAACTCCACTATATAGTTGGAAAAATTGAAGAAGTGCATCCTGGATACTTCATTGGGAAACAGCTCTTTACTGCTGTGTGGTAGTTGCACAAAATTTAGAATACTTGGTTGATAACAAATCTTATCTCTCCAGGATCTTCGGAACATACCCATAAAGAGAAGGAAACCTACTTGAAATATAGTTCAAGACAAGAAAGATTTTATCTTCATATGATTAACAAATCTATTCAACAATATAGAGTCATGTACCTAATTTCACTTTCATTAAACAAGTCCAACAATTCCATAAAGTAACATTATGCAGCACTAGAAACTTGTAAACGTCAGGGATGAATCTGATAGTAATCAAGATTGGTAATTGTCAACTAGATCCTCTGTAAATTATGTTGCATACTTGCAACTAAATATGGTTTCGATCTCTAGACCTTTAGAGAGAGAAGATGAGAAGTTGGGGACAATAAAAAGTTATTATTTGACTGCATGAAACCATTTACTTATGATTTGACTAAAATTGAATTTTAGAACCTTAATCTAGATCCAGAACAGAATCTGTCACTCCAGCAGACATTTGTTTGTCCATTTGAACTCATTATATTTCTGTATCTATGTGTTATCTAACCTTTGTAACTACATTTCTTCAGATACACTTTGGAGTTAATAGTGGTGCAACAAGGTTTGCTATTGAGCATCAAGCTGTCAATGAAGCTACCTTTCGTTGTCCTGATGAGATGGGATGGAAGCCCCAGGTTAGAATCGTTTGATATAGTGCTGAGGTTTCTTGTCCTCGCAAGGATTTTTATTTGGACATTTTAAAGTCAATTTCATTGAACTTTCCTCGTTTTATGTTTTGTAGAAAGTCCCAATCATTCCTGCAGATGGCGGAGTTTCACACACACGACAGGTAGAGTGGGTTGTATGTATATATTTCTGTTTTCATACAATTTTCATTGAGTTGTAATTGACCTCGTGTTTAGTGCTATAAATTTATATAATTATAAACGTACTTGCTTCATGGACTGTAGCAATTGTCAGTATAAAAGATGAATGGAGTGTTAAAAGTTTGGTATTTATGCCTTTCAAGGGCACTTTATCTTAAAATGCTTTCTTTCTTGTTCATTTCCCTGAAGTTGCAGCGCATGCTATGGGGCAGTACTGTGTTTGAGCATTGAATCTTTGATTGGTTTAAAGATTTGTTACATTTCATGGGGAAGGATATGATTATTGGAAGACATATGTTTGTATCCTGAGTGTAAAGGAAGGAAACTTTATGATATGGCCGGGAATCAGATAGTGAAAACTTTCTGCTTCTAACTTTGTATGAGTTATTTGAGCGGTGCCTTTTGTTGGAGCTGCTATCTTTGTCGGTGAAAAGAGCTTGTCCAACTTCAATAAGAATTAAGGGGCTGAGGTGCGTTTGGTTGTAATTTCATAAAATAAAGCCTCAGTATAACATTCTCATTCTTGATGGCATTGGGGCTTTTCTTTACGACTCCCAACACTCAAAAAAAAATGAAAGAAATGGATTCTTCTACAGTACATTAAGGTCGTTATGAATAGTATCAAGAGTAGTCTTTCCTAGTGTTTCAGTAGAACACAGTTACACATGTACCAATTTCCTTAAAAAGATGAAATTGACCAAAATTTTCAGGAGACGACGCTCTCTCTGCTCTTCAGGTTGTATTGATTCTTGTGTAGAGGTATCTGTTTATACAAGACTTCATGTCATTGTTACCCCAAAATAGAATTTCTCACATGTTTAATATGCTGCAAATGGCTTGGTTGGACAATGTGTTTTGTTTAGCATGATTTTGTGATTTATTTGTAACTATACTATATTCTTGTTCTAACTGCATGCAGACTTCTCTTCCTGTTGAGGACATTACCAAGGCCTTGGCAAAGATGGGTTACGAAGTGATGACCTCGGACGATGCAGGCCGGTTTGTATGCAATTATGTTTACTATCATTCCCTTCGGTTTGCGGAGCAAAATGGGACCAAATCTCTCTTTGTGCATGTGCCTCTCTTCTTGACCATAGACGAGGAGACCCAAATGCAGTTTGCTGCTGCCTTGTTGGAGGTACTTGCTTCTTTATGTTAATATCATCCACCCACAACCTTATGTGCAGGAGCTCATGTGCTTGTTCTGATGTCAGCCATTTTTGTAAAGGTGGATGGATGCATTTCTATTAAAATGCTTTAATAAATACCAAGTGTGTTCTAATGGAAAATGAATCTATGGCAGATTTACTTAATGTATTTCGATTAATGCTTTTACAAGGGTTTTGGCAACTCGCTGAAATCTTGTGGCAATTTGTGAATGAACTGCCAGTTTACTTGAATAATCTTTGCCCATTTAATTATCTATATATTCTCCCAACTTCACTCACTCTTGCTTTTCATTATGCAGTTTGCTTCAAACAGGTTTAGAGTAACACTACTATTTACACCTATTTATCATACAAATTCACACCGGCTGACATGAAAAGCCACCTAAAGCATGCAATGTCAGCTGAAATGAGTAATAAATGGGTATGAAAAGTAGTATTATTCTTTTCTTGTGCTTAATTTCTTTGTTTATTTCCTCCTAGCTTCTCGTCCTGTGTTTAATGCTTTAGCATTAGAGAATATGAAACTGTGAAATAAAGGTGATGGAGAAAGATAAAAATGTAAGGCAGATGAGGCAGATACATGTTTGGAGATGTTAATGGAATTGAAATAGAAAAGAACTAACAACATTAATAATACACAAAAAGTCAATTATCACAAGAACTTAGATTTGAAAGCCGGAAGTAAGCTGATTTAGTGATTTTTTTTTTTTTTTTTTAATGGGATTAAGCGGAAAATTCTGCGCACACAGCCTACCAATTAGATGTGGTACCGTGCTAACGCACAACCCCATATACTTGGAGTGATAAGTCGTGAGAATTTTTTTTTGTGAAAGCTCGAATTAGGGTTTTCCAATTTCAACGTGGTTCTTCTTATTCGTCCATCCACACCTTGGAGGGCAAGATATAAAGTTTTCCCGAACACCCATGAAAATACTTGGGAAAATTAGTGCATATACAAATTGAAATTCTTGAAAAGAGCTGAAACAATTGTGTTTGGGAGAGAGGATTATCTGTACTTCAACTGGTTGCATCTGAAAGTAGGAGCCAAAAAGAACTATTGTTGCTGAAATTTAGGTGTTGAGTCGACCTTCCAATTATTAAGGCTGCAATTTCGACGTAATAAAAGTACTGACTGCGCAATGAGACGTTACAAATAATTTTGGCCGTTTTAAGGGCAAATACGGCGCCGCTATAAGTATACAATACAAAATTTAGTACTTTGATCGAATGCTTTCTTCTATTTGTAAACTTGTTTTAAATCTTTTAGTTCTGAAAATACATCAAAACCAAATAAATATTATGTTTGAAAAAATTTCAAGATTAAGAAATTATTTTTGGCAAATTTGCATGCACCAAAATATTTTGTCTTTTTTTTTTTTTTTTCTTTTAATGGAAGCAACCTGAACAGTTTTTTCACAAATATATATATATATATATATATTACAAATACTACTACTATTTTGGAGGCTTTAGCCCACCGTGGGCCTAAGGTGCCTAGTGGAAGAGCCGGTCGTATCATTTGCATAAGCAAATATATAAAGAGACATGTATCTAAATATTCATAGTACTTTTGCTTTTTCTTTTGCTTTTGCCTTTTGACATATATGTATCTAAATTTACTCGGATCTGCATAATGGTCCACCAAGTCCAGATTGGTTAACACCGATCAACATCACTCTGTTGCATCATTTGTGGAATCCCCTCCAACAAGCAGAAAACTGGTGGAATACTAATTGTCTGCATAGTCCCATAAGCATTCCAGCAGACTGGGTTTGCCAGAATGTTTCCTTGGGCAGGAAGTAGCTCCACTTCGGAGAGTGTCAGGTTTGTGCATGGGACAGTGTCACTGCAGACAAAATGCATTGGTGGGCTTCTCACATCATAGGTTCCTTTGATGTTTGTGTACAAAACATCAGATATGACAACTGCAGATGTTTGGTTGGGGCAGTTCTTGGTTTGGCAGTAGTATTGGTCTATGATGATTGGGTTTCTGACGGTGTCCATGTGTATGTTGTGGAAGGTTATTTTAGATACAGCTCCTGATCCACCCTGCCATGTTTTGATCCGAACTCCATTATCTGAATGCTTGATCACTGAGTCACTCACTGTGATGTTGGAGACACAGGCTCGGGAATTTCGCACTCCTAGGCTGCCGATGCTGCACCCATTAGAAAGAAAAAGAACGTTGCCACGATCATAAGTGTTCCATGTGGCTTAAATACAAGCCCAACTAAGGTTTTGTATTATTTGGTATCAAAGTTAGCTACTATGTCAAGTATGGAATCGGATACAGTTTGTCGAGTATGAGATTAAAATGATTGCGACTTTGTTGTTGAGTCATAGAGAGAGTGACTGATAGGTTGGATTAAAATGTCTTGGTACTATGTATGAGCATAGTGTTAAGTCATTGAATACTAATAAGCAAGTGGAGCCGCCATAAAAGAAATGACTATCATCGAGTCAATGTTGATAGAGTGGGCCATCGTAAACGTCGGCTATGAAATGTGGTGGTATGTTACGATCCTAGTATCCCACATGGCTTAAGTAAAAGCTTAAGGACATTTTTGAAATTGCGTTTGAGCGGCCTAAAAGTATTTTTAATATTCAAAAAGTCAGTTTGAAGAAAAAAGTACTTATTTGATAAAACAAAATTAAAAACGCTTTTAAAGGTTCAAAAAGTATAAAAATGACCAAAACGCACTTTTGGCAAAAGCTTAAAAATGAAGCTTTTGCCCAAAAACGTTTTTTGACTTAAAAGCTCTATTTTTCAAACGCAATTCCAAATATGCTCTAACTATGTGTATATAAGGTCTTGGTCACTCTCCCTTACAAGCTAGTTTTTAAGAGTGAATTATACCCAAAGTTTATATAAAAATAGTTACTACAAGGATTACAAGTATTAAGAGTCTTTGCTAGACCCTCTTTAGAGTCTGAACTTTTTCTGCTATTTCTGTTCTGGAAAGCACAGAACTTGAATAGAGAGCAGTGAGATACCTTATCCCATGACTTGGACCGCATGTTATGTTCTTTATATCGATATTATAAGAACCAGCTCCAATTGATACACAGTCATCACCTACAGGGAAGGTTGATAACCAAAAAGATAATGAGCTTCTGAGGTGGGAAATGGACAAACAAAGATGAATAATTTAAGTGTATAGAAAAAAGAATCACCATTGGATACAGCCGAGTTATATATTTTGACATTGTTTGTGTTCTCAATGTGAATTCCATCCGTGTTGGGACTTCCAGCAGGCGCTTTTATGTTGAGCATCTCTATATGGACGTTTTGACAACCATCAAAGCGGACATGAAATTGGGGGCTGTTCTTAACTTTAAGTCCCTGGACTGTCAAATTGGAGCTCATGAAGAATCTTATGGCCTGCAACATAAAATTCAAATAAATACACTTTCTTTTACTAAGGCATCAAGTGCCCAGAAAAAGTTCTACTGTGTTTGTCGCTTACAACTGGACTATCACAGGCACCTGGCTGCGTTGTTCCATTAATTCCCTGTCACATTGATATACATAGGCAAATAAGTAGATAAATTTGTAGTGGTAAACTCAAGTACGACGACATATTGTTTTGGGTTCTGAACTTATTCGAGACGACCCTAAACTTTATCAGCGACGACTTTTGGACTTTTAGCAGCTAATGACCGAATTTCTCGTAGTAAGTTTATATAAGAGATAAAAATAGCTTACTTTATGCGGTTTGCAAGGAAGATTCCACCATTTCTCTCCTCTGCCATCTATGACACCACCCCCTTGCAATGACATTCCATTGATTCTGTAGAAAACCAGCCATTGTCGCTTGCTATTATTTTTCGGCCATGAATCAGGTCCATCCGGCGGCATAATAGTCCCATCAATCTTCTCATTATCCAGCCAAAAAACCCATCACGTTTTCAGTTAAAAGAACAAATTACTCTCAAAAGAATTATACAAAAATCTCAGCTTCAGCAGAATGCCAGAATTACCTGAAATACTATGCCAGAGTTACAAGGCCCTGTGAATATTGTAGATTGCATCATGAAGGAATAGCCCTTAGGAACAAGAAGAATCCCTGATTCTTCAGCTTGGCAAGCAGTATCCCAAGCCATCTTGAATGCTTGTGTGTCATCAGTTACACCATTTCCAATGGCACCAAAAGACAGCACATTAAAAATAGTAATGTCACCACCAGAATCCACCTCAGGAGCAGGCGCAGGTGGTTGTGAAATTCCTGATATTGGTTGCAAATGACTCTGTTTTGTGTAACTATGAAGTATTCCCTGAGCTGGAGGAAACAAGAAACACAATGAGAACAAAAGAAACAGAATGGGAAGCCGAGGGAGTAGTACTGTGGTCATCTTTGTTGTTGGGATTAAGCTTAATTAGATGAAATATAATCCAAGCTATTTATAGAGTCTTCCTATCCTAGAGTAGGCCTTTTTCACTAGGCGCAGCAAAAGTAGACACTTATGTCATTCAAAGAACACGAGTAGGATTTGACAGATTTTGATAGTATCATCCACTAGACATGCATAGGGATGTAAATGAAAGCAGCAAAGGCATCCAAGTTCCGGGGAGTTGAGGGAAGTGTGAGAGTTGATCACAGTCAGCAGTATGTGACCACTTGAAGCACTAGAACAAGTTGCAAGAGATTTGAAATGGATGAGCAGAGAATATTGCAGATTTAGCTGCTATGAAGTCACACTTTTGTACTGGGAATTCTCAGTGGAAGCAACAGCTAGCTCCTTTATGGGGCGGTCCACGCCTTAGATTAGAATAATGGCATTAAACCGACCAATTCGATATAGGGGGTTGGCATTTGGGTGAGATGAGAATGTGGAGGCTGCGCATGCATGAGTATTCAAGCAAAAGAAGTTGGGGGAATAAGAATATGTGTGAGATAGTAGTAAAATCAAGAGCCCCATGTTCTTCCCACTAGTTTCAATTTTTTTTTTTTTTTTTTGCGGGGGGGAGGGGGATAAGGTAAGAATTAATTAATACATACAATCCCTCATACTCTTGAAGAAATTACACCAAGCAACTACTCATATTGGGAAATATAATGGATGATACATCATTTTAAATTTTGATTCTTCATTGTTTTTACATGACGTTTGAAGCCACTAATTATGTCTAGTAGTTCATGCCCCAAAGATGACATTATAAGCATTCCTAGACTCGCGCCGAAATATTCTTGTGTTCCGCTCTCACCAAATCGTGTTAATTGCTCCAACCAAAATAAATTTGCATTTATTGTAATCCGAGGCAACTTGCATTTATTGTAAAGAGAATGCCAAATCTGCTTAGAGAATGGATAGGAAAACGTGGCATCGTATACACCATTAGAACTTATATGTAATATAAATAAAATATTGACCATTAAATTGATAACATTACACACCTTCACGTGAATTATGTGAAGAGACCCTACAGGAGAAGAAGTCTACTGCTTGTGATTACATAGAGACTTTTACCCCCCTTCCAACTACTTTGAATTAGGATCCTCTCAAAAAAGTGAAAAGACAAAAATATCCTTATAATATAACTAACTGAATATTCTCTAGTTTATTTCAACTAGAGAGAATCCTGTTCCAACTACTTGAGGTAAGTTATCTATATTTGAAATTCAAATTACAATCTAAGTTATCTAATGTTTGTAAACAATACAATCCCAAGAAATTAGAAGGGGAGTAGAAGTCTCTATGTTATTACAAGCAGACTGAGCAGTAGACTTCTTCACATAATTCACGTAAAGGTGTAATGTTATAAAAAATGACCCTTCTCATTTTAAGGAATCTTGTCCAAAGAAGAAGTGATTTCGATTTTTAATCTCTTCTTGATAGAGAGTACATTGAACATTCTAGAGTAATCCATAATCATGTTTCCTAAGGGTATGTTTGGTATGTGAAATGACTATTCCGTTAAGAAATATGAATATCTTTTAATAGGAATAGAGTACTATATGATAACGAGATAATCCTTATCATATGCTCTAATACTTAGAATAACTATTCTCATTCCACCTCCTTCTATTCTCAATAGAAACTTTTTTTTTTTTTTTTTTTTTTAATAAAATAGTCATTCAACATACCAAACATATCCCAAGTATTTAACCTATTTCAGTATGACGTGGAATAGCATTTTTGTGCCGACCTACCTCCGGAGCATAAGGACAAATGTTCTCTCAAACATTCTTAATAGAAAATTGTTTAGAAGGATCTCAAACATTCATTGGAAGGAATCTTCACTCGAAGGATCAGGCTTGAAAACCTCAGAGGTAGTCTCTGATCACTGTCCACTTTCAATTTTCTATTATATTTTTGAAAATGTTTTATTTGTAGGTCAACAACAGAGCTTTGCATAATGCTTATAATATGAAACAAATCAATTGGCAAAAATCGGGAGATGGGGGAATAGTTAGGAGTATTCAAATTGCTAGCAATTCAAATAATTTGGGAGAAAAATGTAGCTTGCGAATTGTAAATTTCATAAGTGAATAAGATCAAAATGTAACTTTTAGGACTTCAATATGTTGACGTAAGTTATAAAGCGAACTACGTAAAAATTTCTTGTCTCTATTATCTTAATTAATGATCTATTTAACTTATTGGCTTTGGTCCGGATCCAATTTTGAAGGTGCCCTTACAGACTATATAAAGGGATATGGCTTCAAATACAAATCAATTGGCAAAAATTGGCATATTTATCACCTAGAGTCAAAAGTGTGTGCAAAAGATTAATTAATCAATTAATTAGTTTTCATTTTTTTTTGAATTATTTATTTTTATTTTACTAAGGGTATTTTTGTCATTGGGAGGACATTAAATTTTTTTGATAGTTTGGGAAAACATTGTCTCAATTAAAAGTTTGAGAATAATATTATCAATTGAGTGATAATTTGAAAAGTGTATGTAGATTTTCTCTATTTATCTTTGTACTTTCCTGGCCTCTTGGTGAGGTTGTTTATCAACATTAATTTTTGCTTAATTGCTGGCTACTGAAGGCGTTATTTGGTTGTATTAGGTGATGTAGGTAAAGGGTATCCTCACTTCAAAAAAGAAAAAGAAAAAAGTAAAGGGTTTCCTAATCAACATAATATAAAAAACCCAATAGTATTTTGCTCTCTTTTCATAGCTGGAAAGATAATAAAATTTCTAAAAGTGCTAATGTTCGAGCACACTTGTTATTCAGATGAGCCGCTTCCAACTCAGTGAAGCATTCCCAATTGATTTCTCATTCTTTCTTCAATTCCATCAAGAATTGAGAAGACCTTTCCTTCGGTTAAAAAAAAATCTCATAAGACTGCAGGGAGATTTTAAGCATTGCAGGAGGATAAAACCTTTACGGCATCCTCCACTTTAAGATTATGGTGCATGCACACCCACCTATTGATCTAAACAGCATATAGGTGATAGACCACACTATTTGTTAACTTATTCTTTGCATTTCAACTTCCATACCCCTTATCCCAACACTGGGGTCACCTTCACAAGGTCAAATGTTGGGAAGTTACTAAAATTTATTCATATATATATATATATATATATATATATATATATTGGAAATGGTACTTTTATTAAAAGAGTTAATTAATAAGCCTTAAAAATAAAAGTTTAACGTGAAAAAAGACTAAAAAATGAAGGTATTTATTAATGTCAATACATGTCCGCTACGACTCTTTTAAATCAAGCAATAATTGAGTGTATGCACTAGTTATTACTTGTGGGTGTGCGAGTTGTAGGCTCTAGGACGCTAAAAGCACAGCGTGCTTTGCTTTGTTAGGTATCATGATGGCGCACTTGACATTTAGCATGAAATATTAGAGTGAGAAGCGATACTATCATGATTGTTAAATTTTAGAGGACTGTAATTATGAGAACATGATGAATTGAAGAAGATCCGGTTATTTAAACACTAGAGCAAAATTGTCATTTCATATATATATATTTTTGACAATTTTGCCATTATGTTTAAAAGAGCTGACGGTTTTCCAGTTCATTTGCCGGAGATGATCTAAATTTGTAATTATGCGACCTAATGATTTGAACTAGATCGTAAACGATACAACAGTTAGATTTAATTGATTGTACAATTGGAAGACTAAATCAAGTGAAATCTACCAGTCAATATTATGTGATCATTAGTAATAACTTTGATCTATCACCCACTTTCTTCCACCTAAATTTTAAGTTTGATCTAATCGTCAAGATTAAATGAATGTTAGTAATAAGTATGATTGAAGGTCAAAACTAAATGATTATTAACGACAATTATTCTTAAATGTCTATTAATTAATACACAAACTTTTAAGATGATCAGTTGCCAGAAAAGATACAATTTTTTCTAGAAGCATGTTACACATCATTCTCTCAATTATTTTTTAATAACCAAGTACATACCAATTACCTTTTTTTTTTTAAAAAAAAAAAATACACATCAATTAAAAAGAATTGGTAGGAATAACAAGCAACTTTTAAGAAAATTAAATGCATTGGAGAAAGCCAATCCCTTAATTTTTAAAGATAAAATTGTCAACAAAAAGAAGAAGTAAAAAGACGACTTTATCCATAAAAAATTAAGGGACTAATTATTCTCCCGTTCATTTGAACCAAAGAGGATCCCTTTCAAATGCCTTAGAACATTCTACCATTATTTTTTAAATTAAAAAACTTTGTACCAAACGCCAAATCCTTCACTCACTTTTATTCTCTCTGTATATTCTCCTGCCATGCACTTTTTGACAATGTTTGTCTCAAGTGGGAAATTTTCTTCTTTGTGATGATCTATATATATATATATATCTCAAAATCTTGGCGACATAAATAATTATTCATTAATTGTTTAATTAACACTGATAATGATGATCAACATCAAATTGTGCAATCTTCTTTGGAAGTCCATTCAACAAACAGGAAACTGATGGAAGAGTACTACTTGTATGTGTGCTGCTGCCATAAGCTTCCCAGCAAAATGGCTTCAACAGGCTCTTTCCTTGTGCAGGAAGCAACTGCACCCCTGAAAGTGTAACATTTCTGCATGGCACTGAATCACTGCAAGCAATGTGCATGGGGGGGCCGCCAACATCATAGGTACCTCGTATGTGTTTGTATGAAACATCAGAAATGGAGAGTGCAGATGTTTGATTGGGGCAGCTTTTGTCGAGGCAGTAGAATTGGTCTATGATAATTGGGTTTAGAACTGTGTCCATTTTTATGTTTTGGAACGTTATTTTGGAGACGGCACCTGACCCACCTTGCCATGTTTTGATCCGAACACCATTGGTTGAGTGTTTGATGACTGAGTCACTCACTGTGATGTTTGAAACGCAGGCTCTGGATTTGTCTCTGCCAAGACTGCCGATGCTGCATAAGGACAAGGATTCAGTTGTCAGGCACATATTTTGTGAGGACTAATGCTATAAATCAACCCCCGGTCCCCCGTCACCCCTTTATTTACTCAAAGTCTATGTGACATGATCTCTCGTAACATTTGATGCATGTAAATTAGTTTTTGTAAGGAAAACAAATTATGGATCTTCTCCACATGGAAACTATACACCTTCATCAATCACCAAATGAACATTCATACGATTAACATGATAAATCACACCATATAAAGAAAATTATGCATCATTGACACCGATGATTCCATGTTGGACTAGGAATCTCTCTCATAAAAAGGAGTACATTCCTTAAGTACGAGACACATACCCTTTTTTCTTTCAAAAAAAAGGTTCTACTGACTTAAGTATCGACAGTTCTTCGCCGGCCTCTCATCGGCCAACGTCACCCGGGTAGCTTTTCCTTTATCTTGTAGGTGATCCGCCGTTGGTCCGGCTGTCCTAAAATCTACATCAGCATCTAGACTGGTAACCACTAATTAACTCTACTATAAGCCTATAACCCCAGAAAGGCAATGCTATTATGCTATAAACTTCTATATGTGACTAGAAGAGCAGAAGTCCAAAGCAACCATCGGCTATGTTGTATAGTTTCTCCTATATCAGTTAAATATTCAATGTGTTACACTTCACTTACCGAAGGTTTATTCAAATATTTTTGTTAAAATATTTATTAAATTATTATATCTATCATTTTTATCGGTTTAAACTTTTAGCAAAAGCATACGGTGACATCACCGGCACTTCCTCTGTTTTCAGCTAAGAAATTTAGTAATATAAAGAAGTAAATGTACCTAATTCCATGACTTGGACCGCATGTAACATTCCTTATATCCACATTATGGCAGCCGGTTCCAATTGATATGCAATCATCACCTGCATCAAAGCATTAATTCACCCAAACAGAGTAAACTTTCCAGAATCATGGGGGGAGTTCATGAGCTAAGAATTGAGAGCCTGCTGTGGACTTACATACCAGAGGATATGAATGAATTGTATATTTTCACATTGTTTGTCTTCTCCAAGTGAATTCCGTCTGTGTTGGGACTATCTGCAGGTGCTTTTATGCCAATCCTTTCTACATGGACGTTTTTGCACATATTCAATGCCATATGAAACGTGGGGCTGTTCTTAATTCTCACTCCTCGCATTGTCAAATCGAAGCAAAAGTCGAAACTTATTGCCTGCATTTGTTCAAATTCAATCAAAATGTTTATATATAAAAGCTTCCCTTTGCTAAAAGATCAGTGCCTTATGTTTGTTGATATAAGGTTAAAAGTTAAAAGGGGGTAATTTTACTTTAGACTTGAATTACCACGCGATTTGACAAGTTCTCGCCTCCCGAACTTCAAAACCTCTCAATTTGAACCCATGAACTTTCAATTGCAGTCAATTTAAACCCCTCCGTCATATTTTAAACGTTAAAGTGAGACAATGACGTTTATATCCCTGACTTTTTTATAAAATTTCAAATTAACCCTTAATTTCAAATTAAAAATTTGTGACCCACGGTTGGGCCACCTTATGACCCTTTTTAAAAAAATTTAAAAAAAAAAAAAGATTTCTATTTTTTTCAATTTTTTTTTAATAAAAAAAATATTGAAGGGTAATTTTGTATTTTTAGAAGTTTTAACGGCAAAAATTGACGGAGGGGTAAATTGAGTGCAATTAAAAGTTCAGGGTTTAAATTGAGAGGTGAAGTTCGAGAGATTTGTCAAATCGCGTAGTAATTCAGGAGTCTAAAGTGAAGTTAGCCAAAGTTAAAATTGCTTACTTTTTAGGTCTCTTGGAGTTGGGAAGGTTCCACCATTTTTGTCCTCTCCCATCTATTAGACCACTTCCTTGCAATGACATTCCAGTGATACTTTTAAAGACCACCCAGCTGTCTAGCTTACCATTTTTTTGTTTCCATGCTTTGGGTCCATCAGGCGCCAAAAGAGTTCCATCAATCTTCAAAAAATTAACAAGCCAAAAGAAAGTGAGTTTTTGAACAATCAACAGGCTTAAAGGAAATGTATGAACACAACCTGAAAGATGAGACGGGATTTGCAAGGCCCCGTGAAAGTTGAAGCTTGTATCATGAAGGAGTATTTGGCAGGAACAAGAAGAAATGCAGACTTTTTGGATTGGCAAGCAGTTTCCCAAGCCATCTTGAATGCTTCGGAGTCGTCATTGATACCATTCCCGACAGCTCCAAAGGACAGTACATTGAAAATCAGAGTGTTTTTAGGACCTGGTTTTGATTTCCGAGATAATGGGTGCAATTGTCTGTGTTTTGTGGACCTGGGAACTTCTCCCTGAAGAAAAATGAAGAAGAAAACTAAAATGAAAAAGAGAAACAGAGTGTTAAGAACCCAACAGGATTTCATGTTTTTAGCTTTGCCTTAGATTAAATATGTGCAAAAGGAGTTGAAAATAGTTGGATATTTATAGAACAAAGTCTCTAAACCATAATTTTACAGTTTATTTTTTATAGTTAAAAGGCATGTACAAATGATGTAGGTGAAGCAAGCCGGCCATTTTTGAAGTTAGAAATGGAGGTTAATTTATGTGGGGGTAATCACAGTATAATAATGTGTACCCCAGGACCCAATGGTTGTTTAATTGTTCTCTCATAGGTGATAGGTTCTCGTGAGAGGTGTCTTTTGATAAGGGATAGACAATCCTTCTAAGGGTTGTGTCTCTTGATTGAGATGCAAATTCTCCAAAAGGATCTATTACCCTTTGTATCATTTTGTTTTTCTCATAATTTTCTTACAGTGGTATTAGAGCCAGTTTTTGGTTTGGCTTCAAATGTGTCATGATCACAAATCTTATTTATGGAATCTAAGGTTAGGTCACATAAACAAAAATAAGATGATAAGAATGTACAAAGAGTTGTTTTATACTACAAGATAAATACTAGAATGTTTTTTTTTTTTTTTGTAAAATAAATTGTAATTAATATTAACTTATGACAAGTCATGAGATGAGAAGCGTCTTAGGCTTATTGAAGCTAGTTTTATTTATCTCTTTAGGTCCATTCTCAAACTCTCCCTTATTGGGCTTAACCTAATTACACAAGGAAACACCCTAGCGGCCGTGTATTATAATGGGGAGCAATTAGGCTTTCCAAGCATTATTTTGGCAAGAAAACCTAGTCCTACCTTAACTTGAAAATACAAGTCGATTAAAAGGATGTTTGTGTGGGGGCATTAAAGTCTACACTCTTGGTTTCATAATCAAAATTGAGGATAGGGTTTAGAGGTATCAAAACCTTAGCTTAGATGTGTAGAATGAAGAAAGAGCAAGAGGAATCAAATTAGCCCTAAACACAAGGTATAGTTGATTATTCGTATTGAATCGGACATTTGACCATCTCATCTAAAAACCAATTGGTGTCTAGTGAGGGAAGTCAAATCTTTTTATGATATTCGAAATCGCACCCCGCAAAACATGTTCTAAGAGTCATCCAAGTGAGCAGAGTGACATTATTGCACCTCAACAAATCGCCTTTGCAAATTTTTGTTTTGCACGATCTTTTGCTATGCTTTCATGAGGTTGCTCTTGGGATTTTTTGATGCATCTTTGAAATATATTCCCAACAATTGTAATATTCTATAGTGGGTTAGGCCCGTTTCCTGATTTTGGCTATCCCATATCGAAGTCGTTTTGCAACAAGTTCTTCAAAAGGTTTTCTTTTCGTCACCAAAACTGTTATGCTTGATTTATTTTTAATTCATTATATTTATTGAAAAACACCTATTCACCCCTTCTAGATGTTATTAGGGGTCGTTGGGAGAATTTCACAAACCTAATTATTACATATTAAAACAAAAATAATATAATAAAAACCAATTTTTTGTCTCCAGGAAAAGACCAAAATTCTAAGACAGCTATCATGATAGCTCTCCCTACACCAATACTGTCTCTTGATCCCCAGCAAGCTTCCATTCTCTAGGAATTCTCCAAACTGAGATGCCTCTTCTCCACAAAAGAAAATGACAAAAATCTTTGGAGATCTTCAAACTTCCCACGGTGACCCTTCGTGATGATATTGAGCTTCCTTGATTGGCAATCCATCTTCAATTTATATTCAACATTCTACGGAAAAGAGATAGCTTGATAATTGATAACATTGCCAGCTCCCGCCACCATATGCGGACCCCAGTGACACCGACAGCAACTCCGGTCAAGATGCCTGAATCTTCTGCTGGGTTATCGCCGGAGATTCGATATCAGATGGAGAATGCAGGCGCTTGGACCCCGGTGACACCGACGACAACTCCAAAGACTTCTGATGGGTTGTCGCCGGATATTCGATATCAGACTGAGAATTTTGCAGCTGGCACTGCGACATCCCCTGTTTCTGGTACGTGGTTATCACCGGAGATTAAATATCAGATAGAGAATGCCTCGCCGGCGACGGCTAGGCATGTTGCACTGAGGATGTACAAGAGCTTGAAGAGGCATGGGCTGCAAGATGAGGCTGGCAATGCGTTTGGAAGAGAGGGTGCTGAGATTGAAGAGGCAAAAACAGAGGAAGTTGATGGGGGTGGGAAGAAGAGTGAGGAGCTTTTGGGGATGGAGTACATTCTGAGGGATGGTTTTGTTAGTTATCTACGTGACATGGCAAGAATCACACCCCCAATTCCTCAGCAGGTACCTTAACTGTCCTTATTTTTGCGATTTCAAAACGTGTGATATAAAAACACAGTTTAACTTTTAAAGTCACACTAAAACTTGATAACGTGACAGCAAAACCGAGCATCATCCCAATATACAAGAAAGTCCGGTTTTCGGGCATTAGTAGACCGCAATACGGCATGTTTTTTGTTTTTGCAGGTAGTCCGGTTTTCGGGCATAAAGTACTCAAGGAAGATTGAGATCTCCGACAATGGATATGAGACATTTGGAAACAAAGTGGTGGACTGTTTTGTTGGGATCTTCAAAGAAAGGATCCAAAATGGATGCAGATTCTTAGGGGAGTGGATGGGTATATCATGCCTGGATCTATGACCCTCCTACCAGGGCTTCCAGGTAATTAGTTTGATAATTAAGAAACAAAATTATGAGCCATGAAAAATATTTCCAAAATGCCAATTTAATTTGCCAAAAAGTGTTTGAATTCTTTCAAGTATGGCTTCCCATTAATGCATATTTGCTTGATTTGATGGTAGATTATGTTCTTCTTTCTTTTATGATTTGACAGACATTCCTTTGGTATGGAAATAATCAATTGATTAAATCTAATCTATGTTAAAGGCAGTGGTAAAAGCACTCTTCTGGAAATTCTAGCAGGGAGAGCCAACAAAAATAGAAACTCAACCCTGGATGGCCATGTCATGTACAATGATAAGCATGTCTCTGATATTTGTCTTAGTAGACTCATTGCATATATTAGCAACCACCTTAACAGGTACGTACACAATAATAACCCAATTATAGACCGTTAAATGCTACGTACTACACTTTTATTTTATTGGGTTGACGTAACATTGTCCATCAATTTTTAGATTTTTTTTTTAATTTTTTTTTTTTATAATAAAGATTGATCCAAGTGCTCATAGACACTGTCACATCAACTCGATGGAATGGGGTTGGATTGGGGTGTAATATGTAATATTACTCTTACAAAAACAGGCACAGGGGCATTTTAACAAGAAAAAAAATATTGTTCAAGTCCATGAAATCTATTTATTTTATTTTATTTTTATCAAATCATTTCTTTAAAATTAAAACTGATCAAATCACTCCTTAAGATTTGTTCTCCTATCAAATTGCTCCCTTCGTACACTTGCCGTTAGGATTTTTAACAAAAATTATAACATGTAGACCACATTAGACCTAATAAAATAGTTTCATGTGTATAGAAGTGTCGTCTCAACTTGACACACGGCAAAACAAAACAAAAAGCATGGAGGAAGGTCTGTGGTTACCATCAACCACTCTCCTACCACCAAGGGTGCCGGGGTAACCACCCACCACTCCACAGAGAGTGTGGGTGGGTCATCTCACCCACCAACAGAGGAGGAAGGTGGGGTTGCCCTACCGCCCATCTACCCATTAATCAAGGGCATGGGTCGCCCCAACCATGCACGCCTGCTAGCAACATGCATGAGTGAGTTGCGACTCACACCTTGCCTTTCACAGGTGGATGGAGTGGGCAATAGTGGAACAACTATTTTCCCTTGTTGGTTTGTGGGGGCAATGCACCAATTCAGCTCTCCTTTGCTAGTGAGGGTGTGCACACATGCCGTCAATGGAGAGCAATTTGATACCATAACATAACTTAAAGAGTGATTTGATCAATTTTAAACCTAAGGGACTGATTTGATAAAAGGTTAAACCTCATAGACCCCTACGTTATTTTTCCCTTTTAACAACCAGTATTAATAAATAAATAAATAATAGTCAAAAAGACAAGCCAAATAATTCATGAGATCTAACTAAATGTACTAACATCGATCCCTACTTATGGGCACACAGATTTACTATCAACACAAGCCAAATAATTCATGAGATCTAACTAAATGTACTAACATCGATCCCTACTTATGGGCACACAAATTTACTATCAACACGATAATGAAATTAAAGTTTACAGGTTAACCTATTCACTTTCTCTCTTAAAAATGCAGACACCTTCCATTTTTAACAGTTCGAGAGACACTTGAGTTTGCTAGGGACTGCACTCAGGGACTTTGGCTAGAGAACTTCACACCCGAGATGAGAAAATTTTTTGCGCATGCCCTTGTGGAGGGACAGGATCCGTTTCTAGAATATGTGTTAGAAATCTTAAACTTGAAGCAGATAGAAAACAAGCTCCTTGGAGTGGCAATATCAGACATTGATCGCCAGAAGCTCACAACAGCTGAGTTAGCGCTAGCAACATTTTCTGTCATGATTTACGACCAACCATTTTCTGGATCCGATCTAGCAGCTACATATGACCTTGTGGACACCATAAGAACCATTTGCCAGCAATCTTCTGCAATCATGTCATTGACTCGACTCTCTCAGGAAGTGTTCGATGTTTTCAATAGAATCATATTACTCAGTGATGGTCATGTTCTTTTCCAAGGCCCTTGCCAAGATTCCATTCCTTACTTTGCGAAACTTGGGTCAGTATATAAACTTTTTCATGAATAACAATCTTCAAGATAACATTGAAAGGCAGCAACACTTGTTAATGATTCAGGTACATAAAGCCATCATATGTGGAGCCCAGTGAATTTCTTGAAGACATTGTAGCGGGAGACAGTTTGCAGTACATTGCACCAGGAGCAACTCCCTTGACACTAGAAGAGCTAGTAGAGTGCTACAGGGCTTCAGATCACTACAAAGATGTAATGAGAATTGTTAATGGAGATGATGAGAAGCACACCTACTGGGTGGAAAGTGAGCCTGGGATTGGGTTGTCTCTTGAAATGCCATCCAAAGACCATTGTACGGTCGATGCACAGCCGAGAAGAGAGACCGGTAAACAAATCATTCCATGGGAATATCCATAACCTGTCAGAATAAGATCTGTAGATGCAATTGGAAATGTTTCAAGAATTAGTAACTGAAGTAGCTTTTTCCAACAAATAGTAATTGCTCACATCTTGCAGCATTGATGGTGTCCAAGCTCCCTACCAAAGTAGGGCACTCAGGGGGGATTGAGGGCACGGGAAGGGTTCAGATTGGGGACATGATCACAGCAATTTCTGTGAACAATGAAGAAATGCTATACCTATCAGTTGGACCCCAAGAGATTCAGCACAAACGTGCCTCACAAGCATACGCTGTGTTGAAGCAGGAACAAGCTCATGTTCGTCTCCAAGTTGAGCACTACAAAGAGAAGGTACATAAGAACTTTTCATACCAACAAGGAAGAACAGAGAAACAAAAGACAGACTGTCTGATTTGTACTTACAGTGTCTATCTGTTATTTAGGATGACCAAAGTAATGCAGGCACTGAATCCAATGTGAGAAACAAAAAAGATAGACTGTCTGACTGTACTTACAGGGTTTATCTCTTATTTAGGATGGAGTACCAAGCTCAATGGAAGCAGTTCCAAAGGCCTTTTGTACAGACATGGTGGCATTCAACCAAGACTCTGACCTACAGGCAAATCAAGATCACCAAAAGGCTTCAAGCTATAATCAAATTAAGGCTATTTCAGGTCAATACTACCATATCTCTGTAGCTTTCCCCGCTCATGTGAATCACAAAAATCATCTGACATGTCAAAAGTTCAAGTTATTCTTCATCTAGAAAAGCCATGTCTACAGAACCGATGTCGAAGGAAAACCCTAATCTTTGTTTCATTAAGAATGTGATGCTAACACCAGTCCCCTTTTGAACTTGACAGGCAACTGTTCTGGGAATATTTGCAGGAACACTGTTCAATAAACTTGGTGGTTAGTATAACCAACAGCAAATGAATTCAGTAAGGTCCCTTGGGTTTGTATCCACCATGAGCATTCTGCTCTTAAATCAAGTACAGCTTCCCCTCTGCATGCTACAAAGGCCAATTTTTTACATGCACAGGGCCCAGAGATTCTTCAGACCTTCTTCATACATCGTCGCTTATTCCATAGTCAATCTCCAACAGAACCTTGTAGAAGTATTCTTCTCAATCACTTTTCCCCTATAGAAATAAGCATTAATGTCAAATAACTTAGGCAAACAGGGATTCTTGCAGGCTCTGGCATATACTCTCTGTGTTTACTGTCTAGCTGGGCTATCAACAGCAGGAAACGGGGGACCATTCTTTGAGTATCTAATTCTCTTATTCTTAGTTGCATATTTCGGTTCCTCAGTCTTTTTCTTGATCAGTGCTATTGCTTCTTTCCCAGAAGTTGGGAGTGCTTTAGCAGGTACTTCTGCGTCTCTGTACTATGATAACTTCCAAGAACGATTTACTTTGATGGGAATAAAAACGAATTGGAGTATAATCCTGGTTTAAAAGATAACATGTTTTTTGCGATTCAGAAGTATTAACACCAGACTATTTGGATTTCTAAATGGAAGGTCCTATTGTACCACATCAGCATGTGCATTGCAGGTGTTCTGAGACCAGTTGTATGAATAGGCATTGTACCAGTGATGTATCCTTAGAATTTACCTTTTGAAAATCCACATCATAGGTTCCGTGTAATTCTCAGTATCAATTGAAATGCTCCCTCATAATATGTTATTATAACAATTTCATGAATCTCACATAGATAAAGAGCACTTCATACTTATTTTTTAAGTCAATGTCGCTTCTGGTTGCTACTTCTGCTGCAGGTGCAAAACTCAAAATGTTAGTTTCACGTGTGCTTCTTGCAGGTCTACTTATCTCAGTCTTCCTACTCTTCAGTGGCTTTGCAATCTATCCATCCAACATCCCAACCTACTGGAACTGGCTCACCTACATGAACCCTCTTCATTGGGCTAATGTCTCATTTTGCAGGATCCAATTTCATGAGGGCTACGGGGACCTCTGTTCCAACTACCTCGGCCAACTTTCTTTTTGTGACAAATTCCCATCAATGACAGTTGGAAAAGCCTACCTGGTCTTCTATGAGCTCTCTCAAGATGCTAAGATGCCATGGCTACCTTATGCCATTCTAATGGGATGGACGGTAATTACCTTAATATTAACATTACTGGGACTAAAGAAGATAGAGTTCATGGGGATGAGCCAGTCACTGCCCCAACTCAAAAAGACCCCTATAATTAGTAATTCTAAGGAAGACAGAGTGAGTGAACTTCATTCATTCAACATCAACAACGAACATGCCCATAATTCCGGGGGTTTTAGATATTCTAGGACACAACATTTAAGGTCACCCTGTAACATAACAAAAGAAAATGGCAGCATCAAGAAATGGACTGAGGAGTTCCTAATTGACCTGGACAAGAGAGCGTTAGACATTCCATCAAAGGATGTGACTCTACTATTCGAGGACTTGTCACTCACAATGAATAGTTAGTAAAACAGTTTAGTAAGTCTTTATTAGTAAAATAGTTAGTGCCCCTAGTATTTCTCTTGTAAATAAGATTGGATGTTTGATCATAATGAGATACTTCTTCACAATTTATTCATGCATCAGGTATGATGAGGGAACGAAAGAAAGGAAAACAGTTTTCAACAACATCACAGGCTATGCAAGACCCAAGACCATGCTAGCCTTGTTAGGTGGTAATAAAACAAGTAAGGGCGCACTCCTAAAATGCCTGGCAGGGCGGGTACCTGTAAGCAGCAACCTCAGCGGCAACCTCCAGGCAAATGGTTTGCATATAGGCGCTGCCTTCTCCAGAGTAATAGGCTATGTAGAGGAGCTGGATGCTCACCAACCTTACCTCTCTGTCCGTGAGTCCCTTCAATTCAGTGCTGCACTACGTCTTGGCCAAGAGATCAGCCCCACAAGCCGCTGCATGCTTGTTGAGTTGGTCCTCAACCAACTTGGTCTACTGCCCTACTCCAATGAACTCGTAGGTTCTCTCCGTGTTCCACTGGAAAGACATTTGAAATAGCCAAAAAGATAACTATTGCAGTTGAGCTGGCTGCTAACCCAAGTATTCTCCTTCTTGAAGAACCAATTTCTGGCCTTGATACTACAGGAACTTTGACCATACTCCATATTCTCTCTCAAGTGTCGAATTTGGGTAGCATCATTATTGCCACTCTTAACACACCCTAATGCACGCACACTATCATTCTTTGACGTGGCTCTTATTCTAACAGGGGATGGGCATCAAGCGTATTTTGGTCCAGTGGGATCTAACCGCAAATCCTTGCTAGATTATTTCAAATCAATCCCAAAGGCCCCTCATTATTCCGGAAGAGAGACTCCAGTTAGATTTATCATGGATGCTCTTGGCCTAGGAATAAAAAAGAGGGGCACTCCTGTAAATTTTTCAGAAATCTACCAGGCCAGCTCTTTGCAGGAGATTAATAATGGAGAGATTTGCAGCATAAAGAAGACAATTAAGGACAGAGGACAAGATTATCTATCTTCTACTTATCCAGCTCCATATTTACGGCAAGCCATTTTGGTACTGCTAAGAACACAACGATTCTTATGGAGGAATGTTCGATATACGTACGCTAGACTTACAGGGTGCGTGATACTTGGTCTCCTGATGGGCTCCCTCTATTTTCAGATTGAATACAAGGACATATATGGTGCTACCTCACGTGCACTATACATATACATGCAAGTTATACTCACAGGAGTGATCTCAGCAAATAATGTCATACCCCAGATTGGCACAGACAGGTTGGTCTACTTCCGAGAAAAAGGGCTGGGATGTATCTTCCAATATTTTATCCACTAGCATGGGCAGTGGGTGAGATTCCTTACTTTTTCATAGCAATACTTGCAGTTGTAGGAATTGGGAATGGCATGGCAGGTATTGGGACACATCCCCTTTAGAATTCATGACATACTGGACCGTGCTCTTGCTGTTCACACTATGCCTAAACTATTTTGGAATGATGATCACTTTCCTAGCACCAGTGCCAACACTAGCTGCATTTGCCGTGTCAATTGTGACGTCAATGTGGAATTCAGCTTCTGGTGTAGTGGTCGTGCTCTCTAACATAGAGTTCAACAGATGGATGTATTGGAGCAATCCATTCCAGTATGCAATGCATGCAATGACCTCAATCAGCTTCTACTGTGATACAAAGGGGTGTGGATCAGAGTGTAGGTGCCCGCGATTGCCAGATGGTTCCTATGTGTGCAATAAATTTGCAACTTTGAGAAGCTTGAGCCGTGGGAGGATAGATACAGACATACTAATTTTGTCGGCAATGTGCATGCTGTTTGCCAGCCTTGCCTGTGTCTTCTTTGTGGTGATGAAGCTCAACTCACCCCCTCACATATAAAGTGATAACATACATTACATGGACCTCTTCGAAGTAAAATTGGGAAGTGTTTAAGGAGCAAGACAAAACAACGAAACAGAGCAAAGAACCATCCATGAGTAAAAGTCACAAGAGTTGACCAAAAGGAAGCCGTCAATTGAAATTATGGAGAATACATCCAGCTATAACATATAATTTCTGCAGCCTGAATTATCACATGCATAGCACACTGATGTATTTATATACAAAGGTACCTTTTCTCCTTTTCCAAATTACCATATCTAATTGCCTGGCACTGCAAAGAATGCAATATGCAAATTCACTGGAAGCACTTTAATGAAAAAGGTGTACGAAGTAGCCCAAACCAAGTCATAGGCAATCCCCTAAATCCAAAAAAATTACGCAAGCAACAAATGACATGCCCAAAGGAGAAAACTTTTTTTTTTCTCTTAAAAGATGATAAAATAAGCAGCATGTTCCAGTCAAGAATAATATACACAAGCTGCATGATGTATCTCAATGTACAATGTAACAATACCAACAACATCAAATGAAGGTGCTAGAAATATACAAGGATTCACATTACTGGCACAATAATAAAGGGGGACAACCAAAGTAACCTATCCCCAATCCACAAAGGGAAGAGGCTGATATCCACCTTCTGGAGGAGGCTTTAGTGATGGAGGTAGATTGTGCCATGACATTCCAATACTATCTAGTAACACATCCCCTGAGAACCAAAATGAGAAAAAGTAAGCATTAGGAGTAAAAGTAGTAGTCATAAACATAGAAAATAAAGCTACAAGAATAAAAAAATAATAATAATAATAATAAATTTTTTTTAAAAAAATCAACATAAAACATATATATCAATGCTATCACAGCTAACAGAGAGTATCATCTGATACACACATGCTATATTATTTGACAACAATAGTGATCTTCAAGAACTAAGCCCCATGCCTAAGAAACTGAAAAGCAGTAAGCCCTATATAATGTCGATACCACATAAAATTACTAGAAAAAATTTAATTTATCCAAATTATCATAACAAAACTGCACTATCAGCAAACAGTCCAAGTCTAAACAAACATGTAATCTATAGTTACCAGACAAAGTGCCTCCTCCAACTAATCGATTTCCTGGGGTACTTGGTGACTGATTGTTATCCACGAGCCCTGTCGGTGAATGTTGGAAAAGTTAGATATCTTGTTTCCCAAAATTAAACATAATTGTTTAAACTTATTCTACGCCCTTTTTTTTTTTTTTTTTTTAGAAATAAGAGCTTCATAACACACAAAAGACGAAGTACTAATCAGCTGATCAGGTTTGGTTTAGCCAATAAAATAACAGAAAATTAGAAAGTAGGCAGTCCAAAACTAAGAGAAAGGAATTAAAGAAAGAAGAACGGAGTAGGGACAAAATTTACCTGATACACCTTGAGCATTCACATTTGGTAAGTTGTTCTTCGGATGAAAATATTTGCAAGAATCCCCATACTGGCAAAACCCCTTCATCCCATCATGCCCAAGAAAGTAAAAAAAAAAAAAAAAAATTAAGGGAAACAAGTTAATCCAAGCCAAAATATTTTCATACCAAAAGCTAATGCAAAATCCTCCTTTGTAACACCTATACTAAATTGGAAAGAAACAAGGGAAACAAAATGCCCTCTTCTCATATTGGGTTCAACAATAATCAACAACCTCTTCATTAATCTAAAAAGTAAAAATAGCTCAAGTACAGGAACCAAACAACCATTTAGAAACCCATGAAATTAACTCTTTTTTTTTTTTTTAATTTCTTATTTAAAATATTTTTGTAATTTAAAGTAATTGTGTCATGTCAATGTACAATTTGCACACGATATGTCAAATGAGAGCCATGCAACATTAATAATTGGTTTGACTTGACATATGTTAATTAATTGGACGATAAGTTGAAGGAGGAACCTATTTGAAATCAGAGAAAAACCCACCTAATTGTTGAAATTGAAAACTTAGTACTAAATTGAAATCACATGAAAACCTAACGACTAAATTTAATTTCCCCACAAAATACGCTCAAATTTCCAAAACAAAAGCTAAGTTAACTCTCTGCCCCCAACCCATTACTCATTACCCAATGAAATTACACGAGTGATCAAAGAAAAAGCAAAAGCTAGTCTAGTTTCATACTTCAAGCAATTATTCAATATAAAATAAAACAACTTGGGTAATCAAAGAAAAATTGCAATTCGTTAGGGATTTTGAAGACGATACCGTCTTGACAAACCGGTTGCAGACCCCTTTTCCAAATCCCTCAGTATAAGCCTGGTTCGCATCTGCAATCAAAAACAGCTTAGCATCATATATAAAGGGTCCGAATATATTGATGTTTGGTTGGTAAGAAAGCAGAAGAAAAAAAAAACGGAGACCTTGGAGATTGAACGAATCGAACCAGAGAGCCTTGGCTCTAAGGTGGTGGAGACCCTGGAGATGGCGTTTCCGAGCATATGGGGTATCTTGGAACTGCTTGTCGCAGTAGTCGCAGTAGTACTTCCCCAACGGCATTCTCTCTCTCTCTCTCAATTTGATGAGTCTTGAGTCTCTTGACTGTACTATACGTCACGTCGTTTATTGCCGGAATCCTAACGAAATATCTTTTTTACTACCTATCTATGGGCCTTTTATTTCGTCTTTCACATGAGCTAGGTCGAGTTAAAATGGATCAAATGGATATAGCTATTTAGGCAAAAATGTGTAAAAATTAGGATAAAATAGTCCTTATTTTTTAAAATTGCGACAATTTTCTCTCACCATTTTACCTAGCTGACTCCTTTTCATTTCATTGAAATAGAAATGATTCGTTTTCAGTGGAGTTAGGAAATGGTGAGAGGGGCAAACAATCTTGACCCATTAAAAATTAGGGTTAATTACTTTTTAAGCACATGTGGCAAGACCAATTATTAAATGATTGTTTCAGTTTCAAAAAGTATCGTAAATAGTATTTGTACGTATCCAATAAATAGAGATGGTACTTTCGTCCATAAAATTAACGATGATACATATCAACGCCTTTTAAAACGCCACACGCCCGTCCCATATGACTTATTAATATTATTTAAAAAAAAAAAAAAAAAAACCTATTCCCTATACATATGATCAAGCATCCACTTTTTTTTAATTTTTTTAATTTTGTTGTATAGTGGTGTGACTGTGAGCGGTGGATAGTCAAAGTGTCCAGAACAGATTTACAGAAACTTGAGATTATTTCTTTCTATAATTTGTTTACATAAGTAATCAAATTTTTATATTAATTTATTTTTAAATTTACTATTAAGTAACACAAAGTTATCTATATAAAATTTTATATTACAACTGTTTTTCTATATTAATTGTCCATGAATAATACGAAATATATAATTGTCCACATATCCTTGTCATTGTTAGAACTTCCTTACTCGATCTGGCGGTTCACTGTCCACCTTTGAGAATTGACCTATACTTCTGGTTTACTTTTCTCCCTAAAACCCATGAGTTACGTACTAAATAAATTATTAATTTAAAAGCAAATTGCTTCTTTTCTTTTCTATTTTTTCTTCTTATTTTCTAGGAAGGTCGACATGGTCTACATATAAACCATGATAAGCTTCCTCCTCCGAATTCTCTAAGCTTCAAAAGAAAATGACAAACAATTCTTTGAGTATTTCTTCAGACTTCACATGGTTGGTTTGTGATGATATTGAGCTTAGCAGGATGCATTCTCCTCGACCATCTTCAATCTATAGTGAACAATACTCTACGAAAAGTGATGGCACTATCATATTGGGAATTTCGGCCACGGCGACGACACCGTTGACACCAGCAACTCCGGCCACGATGCCTGAAACTTTTGGTGGGGTATCGCCCGAGGTTCGACATAAGATAGCGAATGCATCGCCGGAGACGGCTAGGCTTGTTGCACTAAAGATGTACAAGAGCTTGAAAATGCATGGGCTGCAAGATGAGGTTGGCAAGGCATTTGAAAGGGAGGGCACTGAGATTGAAGAGCCAGTGGAAGAAGCAGTCGATGGAGTTAGGAAGAAGAGAGAGGAGCTCTTGGGGATGGAGTACATGTTGAGGGATGGTTTTGTTAGTTATCTACGCGACATGGCAAGAATCACTCCCCCAATTCCTCAGCAGGTAAGGAGGTTTACTTGTCGAGTTCGGATCGTGTCAAAGCATGAGTATAATACTACAGAATTCATCCTTAATCCGACCTATTTAATTAAACGGTTCAAACCTTTCAATCCTAACATGTTAATTTCGTGTTGGGTTCGTGTCGAATTTGAAAGTCGTATAAAAAATTATCAGCCCTACTTAATATTCTAACAAATATATATATAATAATATATCAGGGCAAATGAGATATTCTTTGCTATGGCTTGGCCGGAGTGTCTTTTTAATTAATTTCTGATTGTGATAGTTACTATATCTATTTGAGCTTTCTTCGCATTTGATTATGCATTAAACTAAAGTTTAGTGGCTCTTACATTAACATTGACCATGGGTTTGCAGCTCAGCATTCCTTTTCAAGGGTCGACTATATATGAGAACCTGGTCCTGAAGAAAGCATAAATTAGTTATATCATGTTGCTTCAATGGGAATATTGGCATTTTTTTTTTTTTTTTTGCAGGCAGTGCGGTTTTCAGGCATAAAGTACACAAGAAAGATTGAGATGTCCAACAATGGATATGAAACATTTGGAAACAAAGTGGTGGACTGTTTTGTTGGGCCCCTGAAGACTCTTCTTCAAAGAAAGAATCCAACATGGTTGCAGATTCTGAGGGGAGTGGATGGGTACATCATGCCTGGGTCCATCACCCTCCTACTAGGGCCTCCAGGTGGTGACGCAAGTACTTTCTAAAATTGAATAATTAGGAGCCAAAAACACTAAATAAAATAAATGAAGTTAAGCCGACAATTTCCTATTAGCTAAAGCTTTTGGGATAAACAGTAATTTCACATACTATCAAAACAAAGGTCTTAAGTCTGAACATTGTCATTGTCATTCACCTTCCATTTCAATTAAATATTACACGTGAGATTAAGTGTTGGAATATTAATTCCAACGATTAAATCTATTATTTTTTATTGGCTTAAGCTTTTGAGACAAGAAATAAGTTTTCAATCAGTAAGACTATATATTAGACATAGGAATGAAATCCCTGTTAGATCTCTTTGTAATTGAATCCTAAAAGTTCCCACAGCTATACTATACACAACTTTTCTATCCACAAGCAAAGAATAATCCAAAACTATAATTTAATATGTATTCGTTTTAAAGGTATTGTTTAATATGTTTACATACACCAAAACTATAATTTCTACAGCAGTTCTGCTTGCTTTAACATATATCATATCCCAATTCATAAGAAAATAAGGGCAAGAAAAAACTTATGAATCCCAAAAAACGATTATTATGAGACTACTCAATAAAATTTCTGATGCATATTAGCTAGACTTCATGGTGCCACAGTATTTTCATCTTTCTTCTTTTTGTAAGATTGGACATTCCTTCACCATAGAAATAATCCATTAATTAAATCTTACAGGCAGCGGTAAGAGCACTCTCCTGGAAATTCTGGCAGGGAGAGTCAATGGAAATAGCAACTCAATCCTGGAAGGTGGTGTCATGTACAACGACAGAAATGCTTCCGATATTTGTCTTAGTAGACTCATTGCATATATTAGCAACCAGCTAAATATGTAAGCACACATTGATCCAATTACTAGAACATGCATATAGGTATCCATATTATACTGGCATTTAAATAATAAGTATTAACTAAACAAGACAACTCAAATAATTTATCAGAGGAAACATGAAAAAAACTTGTGGAGAACTAATTTGACTCCATAATTTTCAGGTGCTTATGATAGGAAATCTTTGGGCTCTCTGAATGTAGTAAACAGAGATCCCTACTATTGTGCATATAAATCTACATCAATATGAAAATGAAATCAAGATTATAGATTAGCAAATTCACTTACCTTTACTTGTAAAATTGCAGCCACATTTCATTTTTAACGGTTCGAGAGACGCTTGAGTTTGCAAGGGATTTCACTCAGGGGCTTCGGCCAGAGAACTTCACTCCTCAGATGAGAAAATTCTTTGCACATGCACTTGTGGAGGGACAGGATCCATTTTTGGAATATGTGTTAGAAATCTTAAACTTGAAGCAGATAGAAAACAAGCTTGTGGGAGAGGAAATATCCAACATTGACCGCCAGAAGCTCACAACAGCTGAGTTAGCGCTTGGAACATTTTCTGTTATGATTTATGACCAACTATTTTCTGGGTCTGATCTAGTAACTACATATGACCTTGTGGACACCATAAGAACCATTAGCAGGATTCAGCAATCTTCTGCAATAATGTCACTGACCCGACTCTCTCAGGAAGTGTTTGATCTGTTTGATAGAATCATATTGCTCAGTTATGGGCAAGTCTTGTTCCAAGGCCCTCGTCAAGATGCCATTCCTTACTTTGCCAAACTCGGGTTAGTATACAGTATTATAGTAATAGTTGCATCCAAAACAAACAACTAATATATTCACACAATTTTCATAAGTAACTACGTTCAACATAACACTGAAAAGCAGCAACACTTGTTAATTTTTTATTTTATTTTTTTTATAGTTTAAAAGGTTTGGGCATAAACACTCGTTAATTATTCAGGTATGTAAAACCATCATATGTGGAGTCCAGTGAGTTTCTTGAAGATATTGTAGCTGGAGATGGTTCTCAGTATGTGGTACCAGGAGAAACTCCCTTGACACTAGAAGAACTAGTAGAGTGCTACAGGGCTTCAGATCACTACAAGGATATAATGAGAATTGTTACCGGAGATGATGGAAAGCACACCTACTGGGTGGAAAGTGAGCCTGGGCTTGGCCTGTCCCTTAATACGCCATCCCATTGTGTAGTCGATAAACAGCCAAGAAGAGAGACAGGTAAACAAATCATTCGATGAGTGTATCAGTAACCTATCAGAGTAAGCTCTGAAATTTGCAACTGGAAACGGTTCAAGAATTTGTAACTGCAGCAGCTCTTTCCAACAATTAATAATTGGTTACATGATTGCAGAATTGGTGGTGTCCAAGCTCTCTACCAAAGTAGGGCACTCAGGGGGGATTGAGAGCACGGCAAGAGTTCAGGTCGGGGACATGATCACAGCAATGTCTGTGAACAATGAAGAAATGCTATACCTATCAGTGGGACCCCAAAAAATTCAGCACAAACAATCCTCACATGCATACTCCGTATTGAAGCAGGCACAAGGTCACATTCGTTTCCAAGTTGAGCGCTACAAAGAGAAGGTACATTCAAACCTTTTCAAACCAACAAGGAAGAACAGAGAACAAACGAGATTATCAGTTTATTGCTTTTCAAAAGTAAAAGATGCAGGCACCGAAACCAATGTGAGAAACAAAAGATCAACTGCATGATCTGTACTTACAGTGGCTATCTATTATTTAGGATGATGAGTACCAAGCTCAGTGGAAGCAGTTCCAAATGCCCTTTGTACAAACATGGTGGCATTCCACCAAGACTCTGACCTACAGGCAAATCAAGATCACCAAAAGGCTTCACGCCATAATCAAATTAAGGCTATTCCAGGTCATTACTACCATATCTTCATACCTTTCTCAGCTCATTAAGATCATGAAAATTATCTGAAATGTCAAATTTTCAAGTTATTGATAATCTAGAAAAGCCATGTCTATAGAACTGGAAAACCCAGATCTTTGTTTCATTAAGTATGCCATACTTCGTAAAAAACTAATCCATTGTAAGCTTTTGCAGGCAATTGTGCTAGGAATGTTTGCAGGAACCCTTTTCTACAAACTTGGTGGTCAGTACAACCAACAGCAAATGAATTCAGTAAGGGCCCTTGGGTTTGTATCCACCATGAGCATTCTGCTCCTAAATCTTGTACAGCTTCCCCTCTACATGCTACAAAGGCCAATCTTTTACAAGCACAGGGCCCAGAGATTCTTCAGAGCTTCTTCATATGTTGTTGCACATTCCATAGTCAATCTCCCATAGACCCTCATAGAAGTAATCTTTTCAATCACTTTACCCCTATAAAAATAGCCGTTGTTGTCAAATAACTCAGGCATACAGTGATTCTTGCAGGCTCTGGCATATACTCTCTGTGTTTACTTTCTAGCTGGGCTATCAACAGCAGGAGATGGGGAGCCATTCTTTGAGTATCTAATTCTCTTATTCTCAGTTGCATACTTTGGTTCAACAGTCTTCTTCTTGATCAGTGCTATCTCTTCAGTTCTGGAAGTTGGGAATGCTTTAGCAGGTACTTCTGCTTCTCTGATACTATTATAACTTCCAAGAAAGATTTACATTATGGAATAAAGCGAATTGGAGTGAGTAAAATCTTGGTCAAGTCTGACTTGCGTTTAGAAGACTAGTTTGTTTTGCTATCCAAGAGTATTAACAACATGATACTTGGATCTCTAAACAGAAGGTCCAATAGTCCCACATCATCCATTGTGCATTGCAAGTTTTCTTAGACAGTTGTATGAATAGATAGATATCTGGTACATTGATGTATCCTTTGAATCTATTTGAAAATACACATTATAGGTTCCCTCTGTAATTCTCCGTTTCAATAGCCATGCTCCCTCACAATATGTTACTGTAACAATTTCCTCAATCTCACATGGATAAAGAGCACCTCATACTTCATACTTCTTTTAAGTCAATCTTGCTTCAGGTTGCACTACTGCATCGGTATCAAGTACAAAACTCACAATGTTACTTTCGTGTACTTCTTGCAGGTCTACTTATCTCAGTCTTCCTACTCTTCAGTGGCTTTGTGATCTATCCATCCAATATCCCAACTTACTGGAAGTGGCTCACTTACATGAATCCTATTCATTGGGCTAACATCTCATTTTGCAGGATCCAATTTTATAAGGGTTACACAGACCCCTGTTCCAAATACCTTGGCCAACTTTCTTTCTGTGACAAATTCCCATCAATGACAGTTGGAAAAGCCTACCTGGTCTTCTATGAGCTTTCTGAAGATGCTAAGGTACCATGGCTACCTTATGCCATTCTCCTAGGGTGGACAGTAATTGCCAACTTGTTAACACTACTGGGGCTAAAGAAGATAGAGTTCATGGGGATGAGCCAATCGCTGCCCCATCTCAAAAAGACCCATATAATTAGAAATTATAAGGAAGACAGAGACAGCGAATTTCAGTCATACAACAGCAACAATGAACATTCTGATAATTTTGGGGCCTCTCCACATCCTGAGAAACAAAATTTAAGTTCAAACAATGACAGAATGAAGGACAATGGAGGTGTTGAGAAATGGATTGAAGAGTTCCGAATTGACCTAGAGAGGCACGGTTTAGACATTCCATTGAAGCAAGTAACTCTACTATTCGAGGATTTATCATTCACAAGGTTTGTTCTCCACTCCAAATCTAACCATTTTTGTCCCAGTCTCTAAATTGTCCCAATCATAATAATAATAATAAGTATATTATTATATAGTTACCTGTTATTATAACATAGTTACCTGGAGTAGTTATAATACACTATAAAAAAATTATGATAAAATAAAAAAAAAGAAGAAGAAGAAGAAACAACACTAATAACAATAGCCTGATAAAAAAAAAAATAGAGTGGGAAACCCCTGCTTGTTTTCTCTAAGATTGGAGGCTTGATCCCTATGAGATAATTCTTCGCAATTCGTTCATGTGTCAGGTATGATGGGGAAACTAAAGAAAGCACACCAGTTTTGAACAACATAACAGGCTATGCAAGACCCAAGACCATGCTAGCCTTATTAGGTGGTGACAAAATAAGCAAGGTCACACTCCTAAAATGCCTGGCTGGAAGAGTACCTGTAAGCGGAAGCCTCAGTAGCAGCCTCCAGGCTAATGGTTTGGGGACAGGCGCTACCTTCTCCAGACTAATTGGCTATGTTGAGAAGCTTGATGCCCACCAACCTTACCTCTCTGTACGGGAATCCCTTCAATTCAGAGGTGCACTACGTCTTGGCCAAGATATTAGCCCCACAAGCCGCCACATTCATGTTGAATTGGTTCTCAACCAACTTGGTCTACTGCCCTACTCCAATGAACTTGTAGGTTCTCTTCGTGATGCCACTGGGAAAACGTTTGAAATAGCCAAAAAGATAACCATTGCAGTTGAGCTGGCTGCTAACCCCAGTATTCTCCTTCTTGAAGAACCAATTTCTGGCCTTGATACAACAGGAACTTTGACCATCCTCAACATTCTCTCTCAAGTGTCAAATTCAGGTCACGTCATTGTTGCCACTCTAACACACCCTAGTGCACGCACGCTCTCGTTCTTTGACCTGGCTCTCATTCTAACAGGGGAAGGGCATCAAGCATATTTCGGTCCAGTAGGATCTAACTGCAACAACTTGCTAGATTATTTCAAATCAATCCCACATGCTCCTCATTATTCCAGAAGAGAGTCTCCAGTTAGATTTATCATGGGGACTCTTGGCCTAGGAATAAAAACAAGCATCGTTCCTCCCCTAAATTTTTCAGAAATCTACCAGGCCAGCTCTTTGCAAGAGATTAATAATGAAGAGATTTGCAGCATAAAGAAGATGATCAAGAAGAGAAGAAGAAATTATCTATCTTCTACTTATCCAGCTCCATATTCAAGGCAAGCCATTTTGGTACTGCTAAGAACACAACGATTCTTATGGAGGAATGTGCAATATACATATGGTAGACTTACAGGGTGCATGATGATTGGTCTTCTGATGGGCTCCCTCTATTTTCAGATTGAATACAAGGACATATATGGTGTTACCTCACGTACACTATACATATACATGCAACTTATTCTCATAGGAGTTATCTCTGCAAACAATGTCGTACCCCAGATTGGCACAGACAGGTTGGTCTACTTCAGAGAAAAAAGGGCTGGAATGTATCTGCCAATATTTTATCCACTATCATGGGCAGTGGGTGAAATTCCTTACTTGTTCATAGCAACACTTGCAGTTGTAGGAATTGGGAACGGCATGGCAGGTACTGGGACACAATCCCCTTCAGAGTTCATGATGTACTGGACGGTGCTCTTCCTGTTTACACTATGCCTTACTTATTTTGGAATGATGATCACTTTCCTAGCACCAGTGCCAACACTAGCTGCATTTGCTGTGTCAATTTTGACATCATTTTGGGTTTCAACTTTTGGTGTAGTGGTAGTTCTATCTGACATTAAGACCTACAGATGGATGTATTGGAGTAACCCATTCCAGTATGCAATGAATGCAATGACCTCAATCAGTTTCTACTGTAATACAAAAGGGTGTGGATCAGAGTGCAGGTGCCCACGATTGCCAGATGGTTCTTATGTGTGGGAGAGGTTGGCAACTTTGAGAAGCCTGAGCCATGAGAGTATAAATACAGACATATTCATTTTGTCTGCAATGTGCATGCTGTTTGCCAGTCTCGCCTTTGTCTTCTTTGTCGTGATGAAGCACAACTCACCCTCACACATATAGAGTTATCATATACATCATATGGACCTCAAGAAGCAAAGATGAGAAGTGTTTGAGCAAGGCAAAACAAGCAAACAGTTGAAAGAAGCATCTATAGGGTAAAAGTGTACAAGATTTAACCAAAAGAAAGCCTTCAGTCCAAACCACACAAAATACATTCATCTATAATGTATAATACTAGCATCCCTTCCTACTTACACCCATAAGTTGGGCAGTGTGATATATTCACTTACAAATGTACCTTTTTCCTTTTTCCCAATTATCATATCAAATTGAGTGGCACTGGATTCTCTGGAAGTACTTTAATGGCAAAGGTACACCAAGTAGCCTAAACCAAGTCAGAGGCAACCACTGGATTCAAAAAGTTCACACAAGCAACAAATGACGTTCCCAGAGGGGGACACTTCTTTTGCCTTTAACAGAGGAGAAAATGAGCAACATGCTCCAGTATAGAATAATGTACCGAAGCCGCATGATTTATCTCAATATACAATGAAACCAGAACAACAGCATTGGATATAGGTTCTAGGAAACACAGAAGGGTTTATATAACTAGCAAAACAATAAAGCTGGCCAAAGGGAAGAGGTGGATGTCCACCCTCTAGAGGAGGTTTTAGTCATGGAAGTAGATTGACACATGGCATTCCCATACTTTCTCGAACTAAATCCCATGTGAACCACAATGAGAAAAAGTAAGCATAGGAGTAAAAGTAAAAGTAGTCATAAATATAGAAAATTAAGCCATGAAAATAAACAATTAGTTCTTCATAAAACAAATATATCAATGACCATCACAGGTAACAGCGAATAACTCTGATGCTCACATGCTATATTATTTACCAAATGATGATATTCAAGAACTAAGCCCCATGCCTAAGATAATGGGTATGTTTATTTCTTTGTCTCATACACACGATATGGTACCGGAATATAGTAAAAATGTACCATTGTAAATTTTTAATCGCAATATGTATAAGAGATTGAAAAGCAGTAAGCCTAATGTACCACATAAGATTGATATTTAATTTATCCCACTTGCTATAACAAAAACCCCAAGTATCAACTAACACTCCCTTGAGTCTAAACAAACTTGTAACTTATAGTTACCCAACAAAGCGCCTCATGCCCAAGAAGTAAAAAATAAGAAAAGAACATGTTAATCACAATAGTAAGCCTAATACTACTCGAATAATCAAAGTGAGCACAATAAAATTTCCAAGCCAAAAGCAAACGTAAACTCTGCCTCCAACCCATTATTCATTATGCAATAAACTCTCAGTAATCAAAGAAAATACGCTCAAATTTCCAAACCCAAAGCTAAGTAAAACTCTACCTCCCACACAATTTTCACTTAAAAAAACACTTGGCCAATTAAAGAAAATAGGGATCAGATTTCATACAAACAGCTAAAGCAGACTCTGTCCCCAACCCAATATTCCTTACACAACAAAATTACTTGGGAAATCAAAGAAAACACAAAAGCTAATCAAAATTCTGACTTCAACCAATTACTCAACAAACAATGAAACAACTTGGTAATCAAATAAAATGCAATTGGATTAGAGATTTCAAAAACGATACCATCTTGACCAAAAGGTTGTAGACCCCTTTTCCAAATCACCTCATTATAAGCCTGGTTCTCATCTTCAGTCAAAAGCAACTTCGCACCATATATAAAGGATCGCAATATATTGATGTTTGGTTGGTGAGAAAGCGAACCAGAGAGCAATGGCTCTAAGTTAGATGGTAGAGACCTTCGAGACGGCATCTCCGAGCACATGGGGTGTCTTGGAACTGCTCGTAGTTGTCGCACTACTCGCAGGAGTACTTCCCCAACGGCACTCTCACTCTCTCGCGCTCTCGACTTATTTTGTTGAGTCTTGACCGTACTATACGTCACGTCGTTTATCATTGGAACCTTGACGACATGTCTTTTTCCCACCTCTCCCGCGTCTTTTTACTACCTATCTCTTAAACGACTGTTATATACGGTGCATCACCGCATCGGTTCGCTACCGTGTCTCCTAAACGACCACTGTTTTATACCTCACGACTTTCTCTACGTGGGTGGGTTTGGTAGAAACGATGGAAAGGCGAAATAGTGAAAAGACGAAAGAGGACATACTTTTTTTTATTAGAGAAAAAAAAAATTAGTGGTTTAAACTTGTATCAAATCTATATCAACTTGTAAGGCCTTTGTCAAATGTCAAACCAAGTTGCAATATCCCATCAATTTATCAACCAATTTGATAATGACCTAAATAAAAAAAAAATTAAAAAATTAAAAAATTAAAAAAATTGATGATGACCTCACTATTTACCCCTATAATATATCAACCAATTTGTAATATTCCATCAATCTTGTACCCTACTTATTTATCATTAGAGTTGCAAATGCAATTGACCCCTTCAATAATTAAAATGACAATAATACCCTCAAAAAAATAATCAAAATTCCAAAAAAAAAAACATTGCAACCCCAAAAAAATGAGAAATGCTAAATGTTCTTCTAGTGTTCTCTTGGTATCTTTTCAACTGTGATATGACTTTTAAAATCACTATTAAATTTGAGATTATCATTATTGACTTTTAATCTATTAGTAATTTTAAAAGCCACATCATAGTTGAAAAGACATAAAAAAAAACACTAAAAAAAATCTAACATTTTCCCAAAAAATAGTCAACTATTTTTTGCTAGTCTATTTTGTTTTTCCCTAAAAAAAAAAGTTGTGTTTTTTCTTCTTCTTTTTTTTTTTTTTTTTTTTTAATTTTTTAATGAAAGGTATTTTTGTTATTTTTTGGGCTGAAGGGAGACATCGTAACCCCAATAATAAATCAATAGGGTATATTAACAAAATTGAAAGATTATGAGGATATTGCAACAAGAATAATAAATTGAAACGAGTGAATGTATTTTTTTTCTTAATAAAAGAAGGAAAATGAGGAGGAAAGTTTGTCCTTGTCCAAAGGAAGCTTCAACCACAGGGGCTACCAGCTATTCTAGCGAAGTACAAAGTTATCAACACTGACTTGAAAAGTTTATCACAAAAAGATAAGAAATGGAAAAAGAAAATGAACATGAAAATCCAATATTGCAACCTATGTTACAAATGAACCACATAATGACCAAAACATCTAGCGGGAAGCTTCTAATTTTCTATACCGAAATGGAAAAAATGAACAATTGACTGTTTGAATTGCATACAATTTAAGCAGCTTCACAGAAAAGAAGTTGTACGACCCCATCTGTCCCGATCACGTGATCGTTGCACTTCGAATGGCCGAAGGTGGACCCGAAACAACCCACATTGCACACAATGCCAATAACCCAGTTGCAGAGATTCTTATCCTATACAGACATGATTTTCCACGAATGTTCGTTACAGTCAACAACACGCTTTTGGATAATTGGCATCAGAAAAATGAGTTTATCATGGCATTTCTTCCTTTGAACGTTTACCATGGACCATAAATCAATCATTCATAGGCCACAATGTAAGAACAGGACCAAGATAGGGCCCACAATGTAAGAACAGGACCAAAACAGGTGGGCCGAATATGACTTTTTTACTTTGACAATTTCAATCATTGAACGGTACCCATTATAGAATGTATTATTTAAATAACAAAAAATAAAAAGAAACGGAGCCGTTTTGTTGACCCACCTTGAGACATTACACCTTTTTCTACAAACAATTTTCTATTATGTGAAAACGACTAGCAAACTACCACGAGGAAGAGTCTTATTGGGTAAACACACAACATTATATGACTGCCGAAATCCTAACTACAATATTGAAATCCAAATACAGATAGAAACTACTAGATATTGTCTGCTACAAATACCAATACAGATAAGATAAAATAACATTTAGATAGTGGTGATGTTTGTCTTCTATGTGAGGTTAAGAGCCAGGAGTGATACAGGAACAGGGTAATGAGAACACCCATTGAGGTTTGGGCAAATAAGTAGCATATCTCTAAATCTGCTTTTACAAAACATGATAATACAATAAAAGATACATTTAAGAAAAGCGAACAAATAGCACAAATAGGGTGAACACATAGCTTCCTTATGGGGAAAACACTTGCGAGTTTGTTACATTTCATCATATCATATCATATCAAATTACAAACCAAGAAAGGGACATTGCTTTCTTGCATGCTCTGGGATCAATTTCACCAAAATCTCAACTGGCACCCCCTTCAATTCTAGTTGACAAACAGCAGCATCAATAACAGTTTGGTGAGGCTTTTGCATGGCAATGACAGTTTATGAAGTAATTTAAAGGTTTATAAATGAAAACATACCATGAGATTTAAAGTTGAATAACGGCGGAAGGAAACGTCCATTTGGCAAGCGAGTGTTTGTGTCGCGAAGATCATCAAAGAAGGGATGGATCAAGGCATCCAGCTGCATTGCAATTGAAACATAATTAGAAAATTCAAATCTTACAAACAAACATGAAAACAATTCTGATTGTTGGGCAACAAAAAAAAATTTAAGACCATTGTCTAGCCGACCCCAGTCACTTGGAAAATGGATCCTTAGAGCTGGCCCTTGTAAGTGGGTCATAGCAAGATTAGTTGAGTTGAAGCAATATATATAATACCAATGAGAAGACATGGTAACAAGATGAGCCCCCAAAAAATAAAAAAGGACAACATGCTATCAAGATGAGCGGCAAGCCAAGTTTCAAACGGGAATATGCCTCTCACAAACACATTGGAAGATACTATTTGCACAGTCCATTGCTCTTGATACACATGTCAGACTGGCCCTCAGTCTCATGAAAAAATTATTAATCTTTGACTCGCCACCTCTTTTCTCCATAAAGTATAAATGATGCTGCCTGCTATTGTGTTAGGTGAATAATGGCAACCTACTCTACAAATGGTAAACCCTACGTCAGACCAGTGACAGTATAGTCAAAATATTTGGTAGACTTTTGTCATTTATTCTCTTTCCAGACCCACCCATCCTTTAAGAAAGGAGAACATGGGATCTGTCATACAACTATCGTGAAAAATTACCAAAACTTACCAAAAAGATTCCTATGTACGACACATTATAAATTCATACATAACCTGGCGAGGAATGTTGCCAAGGGAACAAAGCAAGATTGAAGGAAAAATACTAGAATAAGATATTGGAAAATTGAGATTTAATATACTCACGGCTGAGCATCGTAGGTTAGGGGAATATTGTAGTAGTCTCGAAACCAGATCAACAGCTTCTGGAGGCATGCGCTTGTGGAATATCTAATTAAACAGGATGAACAGATAGATATTAGTGTGAGGCATGCTGATAAAAACAAATACATGAGATAATGAAATTTCCATTTCAAATACCTTGTGCCATGGATGAGCTTTGATCTGGGGGAACTTGAACTCCGTATAGTTAGGGTTCATGCATTTGATTTCCTCCCTCGTCGGAGTGCCCAAAATCTACAACAATGAAAAAGTCATTAGATACAGTGGGAGGAGACTAACCACTGCTCAGTCTAAGAGGCTAAAAGCTAATGCATCTTTTGGTTCATTGTCAGCCTGGTGAAAGAGGTTTACTCAAGGACTTAAATTTCAATATCCACTAGATTCTACTGAAAAAAATGTCACACCACAATCCCAGGATTGATGAGGATCTAAGGATTATTACATAACAATAAGGAAAAAACCCCAGCCCCCTTTTCTGTTCTCAAAAATAATATATGCAATTAGTGGAAAAAAGATATTTTATGATATTACAGTATTACTGAAAAGTTCAAGATATTATAGTTACCTTGATTATCTCAACAAGCTGGTCGACTCCACTCTCACCAGGAAACAGGGGCTGCAAGAATGAAAATCTTATTCTAAGCTTCATACATAAATTACATATCCAGAAGTTCAAAGGGGGGGGGTTGAATGCATAATCACCTACCTGTCCAAGCATAAGCTCAGCAAGGACACAGCCAGCAGACCAGATGTCAATAGCTGAAGTATACTCAGTAGCTCCAAATATAAGCTCTGGTGCTCGATAATACCTAGAGCAGATGTAAGAAATGTTTGGCTCCCCTTTCACCTGTCAAGCATCAAAGAAAATAAAGATCAGTCATTCCAATCAAAGCGAAGGCAACTACAAGTTGAAGAAAGACAACATGAATAACAAAAACACAAGCATACCAAGACTTTCGCACTTCCAAAGTCACATAATTTAACCTGGTGGGTATGTGGATTCACCTGCAAAATAGATTTTTACTTAGAATAAGGTGTTAACTTGCATTTTTCTGCTTTCGCTGATCATGGCCCCAAAAAAAAAGGGCAATGATCATGCAGTTTGAGGGCAGCACAAACGCTAACAGCCATCTCTCAAATAGACATGCAAAATATGTTAGTAAATGTACCAAAAGATTTTGAGGTTTAATGTCCCTGTGACACACTCCAATGCAGCGATGAATATATGACAATGCCCTAAAGATCTGCAAGACAAAGAATATGTAAAATCTCAGCAGGAGCTAAAACAATCAATTGAACCATGAAAACTGCACATGTCAAGTAACCATACCTGGTATGTATAAAGTTTCACATATATCATCGGCATCCTTTGGTTCAATTTGTTGTAGTGTTTGATCACGCGATGAACAGTTTCAGGGACATACTCAAGTACAAGATTAAGGTAAAGCTCCTCCTTTTCAGTTGTTGAAAAAAAACAATGCTTCAACGAGACAACATTTGGGTGATCAAGCAGGCGCATGGTTTGTAACTCCCGATTCTTATACCTCTTATCCTGAAGAACCTTCTTTATAGCCACAGTTTCACCAGTCTCTAAGCACTTCGCCTACATAAATACATAAAACCAGTATATAGTAATGTAACTAAAACGAGGCAAACATAACAAATGTAGCAGTCATGTATAATTTATATGGCATTAAATCCTCACTTGGAACACAACTCCAAATGATCCATGTCCAACAACACGCTCGGCCATGTAGCTTATAGTCTGTAAACAAAAAGATTTAAAAGAAAAATATAACATATCAGAAATGAGAAGGAAAGAAATAACGTTTCCACATCAATTGAAGTGTCCGTCCAAATCTTATAAGTCAAATAGTGAAACCACGTATTCCAATGAGGACATACAGATAACAAACAGGACAAACTTTACAATTATTGATGTTTGCAAGAATCCTGAACCACCTTTAGTTGATGGCTCATAGAGCATTCATGATAGCAAAAAAAATGAAATTGATACAAAAACAATTCTGATAATTCATTCTGAATATTTCATTCAAAATAACAGATATGCTCGTTTATAAAAGAAATTTTGAAGAATAACTTGTAAGCCAAAGACATACCTGCTTCGGCTGGCCATTTCTACCACCAATGGTTGTCACAATTATATGACCTGTCTCTGTGCCATTACCATCAACAATTGTGGCTTCCATTTCCTACAAAATTAGTGAATCCTATGAGTAACTAATGGGTAAAATTCATAAATAAAATAATAACTATAAAAAGAGGAAAAACGAAAGAGAAATGCCAACCAATGCTGTACTTACTTTGTCATCCCTGATTTTCATATCATTCATCTCCTCAGGCAACCGATCAACACCGACAGTATGGCCACTGGGCTCTCTCAAACCAGAAGTAGGTGCTACGCCCACTGAAGCCATTGTTTAAAATTTTACTGATCTCGTTATATTTTCACCTTGATAAACCAATCATTTACCTGTCCATCAAAAGCCACAAACAAATTCAGCCATAGAACTGTACTTTGAATACCATCGTCCACAGGCAATGCATCATGTTAAACAAAAAAAAAAAAAAAACACAGAATGAGGCCTAGAACCTATCAAACTAGCCAACCATACAAGAATCACTCAAAAAATGAGCTGAATATCACACAAAAATTCATAGTTCCACAACCTAAACTTCTGTCCTCACTCAAAAACCAAAAATTTACAATTTTTAAAATTTTTTTTTTTTTTTTAAATTCATCTTTCGCCAGATTTCTAATTCTAACCCATTTGTTTACACAAAAGAAAAGGATCTCTTTGCCTCAAACACAAACAGAAAAATCCAACAACATAGTTAACATAATCAAAGTATGACTCAAAACTTGTTATTTCCACAAAGGATACAAAAGCTGTAGAAAACCATCAAGAAAAATTGCCTTTATTGACACAGGAAAAAAAAAAATTGAGTTTGCATAAGAGATTAGAGATGGGAATTTAGAGAGAGAGAGAGAGAGAGATCTGGGGATCAATATGATGAACCAAAAAAGGAATATTTTTATTTACCATACAGAAAAAACACAGATAAACCAAAAGAAAAAGAAGCAAATAAACGCAAATCTTTCGGACCTCATAAATACCCATATATAATTCGATAGAAAATTCAAGAATCTAGCAATCAAAGCCATAAAATCCAACCCAAAATTCCTAATCAGAAACTCAACAAAATTACCCAAAAAAGGAGCTCATAAAGACCAATAGATCCATACCAACCAAAAGTCTAACCCAACAAACCCAACCAAAACGCAAAACTTAAAAATCAAACAAAAATAAACAAAACTCAGAACCCAAAAAAAAAATCATTAAATATACCCAAAAAAAAAAAAAAAGGATTTCGGAGGAAAGCGAATCGGAGGAGGAAAACCATACCGATTGTACCAGAAATTTCCAGGCATCAAAACGAATAAACGAGCTCTCTGAACTGAACTACGACGTATAAGAGAATCAGGAGCTTAGATCCAGGGGCTTTGATGTGTCTGGGCTTTGCCTTTCCTCTTGTGGATTTGTGTGTCGGAGAGAGAGAATGCTTTGCTTTTTTCTGTGGTGTGTGCTATAATGCGCTGGTAACAGTCAAAGAAGAACCCTAAAATATAATATTTATTAGGTGTTTTTCTTTTTTCTTTTTTTTTCTTTTTTTTTTTCTTTGGAGAGAGTAAATTATTTTTTTAAAATAAAAAATTACTAAATGTAAATTGAAAAACTTTATTATAACAAGACTGTCCTTCTTTTTGACCGTTCAAACTTGCTTTTTAAGTTTTTATTTTTATTTTTTTTAAGAATTCTAAAAAGGTATGGGATTTAATAAATGTCTAAAGGTGATTGATTTTGGCAGCTCCACTTGGTTACCGGGCAGCCCACTTTCCCATAATAGCAACTATGCACTTTGGATGCCAAATTATGGAAACTGTTGAGTTTGGTTTTATCCCTAATAGCCCCACACATTTAGGGAAATCAAATTTTCTCATCAAAAATATAATTATGCCCCTCATATTAAATTGTTTATGAAAAGAACAAACAAACAAACAAACAAAAAATTGTTAGCGTATGAGGTGGCACAAGGTTGAGTTGAGCCGTCTCCTAACCATCACAGCTCAGAAAACTTTTAAATCATCTGTGTTTTGATATAATTCGATCATGAATTTCTCAACAAATTACAATTGCTTAAAAGTATAGGAAGTTTCTTGGAGCGTTTATTGCTCAGAAGTAGTCTCTTTGCTAGTCATACCATTTCAAACTCATTGAATTGACCAACATCTATTGCGTTAAATTTTTGGGTTCTGACCACATTTAAATAATCCAATTAAAAGTATATGAAGTTTCATGTAATGGTTCCCATGAAGAAGAATAAGTAAAAGAATAATAACGTTATAACGATGTGCTTTTTTATGAGGTTAATATTGTCTTTTCGGAATGGGCGCCTATGTCGTCAAAGGGGAGCGGTCCAAATCATTCATTATTCGAACATGCGAATATACCCAAACGCCTTTTGCCGCTTAAAGAGTAAAGACGGAAGACTAAAGCCCAAGCCCATCTCTTAGATTGTATCAAATCTAGCGAAATTACAACACTACCCTTGTATCTGAAGCAGACAATGCTTTATTTAAAGTCAATGATGGATATAGAAAATTAGGCACGCTGCCTGTAGTAGCCTGTAGCTGAATCAAAGAAAGAGATATATATATATATATATATATATATATATTAGATGAGTACAGGCATTGATTCTATTTTTAAAAAAATAAAAAAGATGATTTAACATGATATTCATTATTTTTTTATGATTTTTGTGGTGGTAATAAGAAAGAAATAGGAAAACTAGGTGATGATTAGGGAAGTAGGGACAGGAGACAATATAAAACAAAGAAAAAGATTGGTAAAAACAAATAACCTGTCAAACTTAACAAGCTCCCCCAACCCCCACTAAAGACTATTTTAAAAAAAAAGGCCTAAATAAAAAATTAAAAAATTAAAAAATAAATAAGGGCCTAAATTTTCTTGTTGCAGGAGGAGGATCAACGTTCCTAATGGCAGTGGCGGTGCTCCCCTGGCAATTCTGAGTTTTGATCAATCTACGCTTAATAAAAAAAATAAAAAAATATATATAAAAATAAAAAAATAAAAAATAAAAAACTCAAGAGCATTAGCAGCCTGTTCTTCAAATTACAACTAACCACACCCTAAAATGACTTTACATTATGTTCTTTGCAATTTTTCATTTTACGAAGGGATAGTTTAGTCATTTTTGCTTCTTCTGTTAAGATTTAACGGAAAAAATCAAAGAGTTTTTTTGATCGGTAGAGTACCTTGCCAACTTTTTAAATTTTTAGAAAGACATTATAAATTGAATAAGAATTTGTGGAAATAAGTATAATTTTTCTTTTAAAAAAATAAAAAACAAAAAAGGGCACAATTAAATGTCAAAAAAGTAGGTAATGTTATTAGTTTACAATCATGATCACATTTGTCATTTCATGGTGAGAAAAATGATCAATGCCGGATGGACACAAAAAGATTAGGTCAGCAACATGCTGTATCTGACATGGCGTGCACCTACACAGACGTATGAAATTTTTAATATAATTAAAGAATTCAAAGAGAGTTACAAATTGAATTGATTCTTCTTAAAAAAAAAAAAGAAAAAAAAAAGGGGGGATAATACCTATTCCAACCTAGTTGATCTTATGTCCTAATTTCCGGCCTTAAATGGTAAATCTCTTATTTGTTACCATTTTCTCTTTTTCAACTTTTTGATTTATTTTGAGAATTTAAAAATGATATGACAATTTACATGACACTTATTACGTTAACCATTAAAATATAAACAGCCACATGACAAGCAATGTGGCATTTTCCTTGATAACATTACTTGATAAGATTCGTGACAGGTTCTTTTTTTTTGTTGATGAAGATACTCTCTTTGCCTATGTCATCTGGTTAGCTGGAAGCTTGCAGAATTGAGATTGACCTTTTCAACAGCAAAGATGCTATAAAGGTTCTTGAGTGACAAAATAGAAAGCATCATCGCTTGAGTGACAGAATAGGAAAGCATCACAAGATAGGGATCCTCAGTAATTTTATTATTCAGATTGCTAACAATTCAAATAATAAATATGAGATAGCTCTTATAAGACTTATCTACCTGAACAAACCTTGGATAGTCTAATAGTCTGCTCCCCTGCTTGGACAGGTAAACCACATAAAAAACTCTCATATTTGCTATGAGAATAACTAACAATCTAAACAACAAATTGCTAGAGATTCGAATCCATTTCAAAGACCTGTTTTGAAATTAAAGGGGAGAAGCAACTGAATATGCTTCTTGGGGTTGGTAATCAGCTCCAACGAGTCATTTCTAGTGTTTGCCCAACACCGCTGATCTGATAGTTTTGAGCTATAACACCAAAATATGCAGCACAGGGAGCTTGCTAAATGCATCAATAAGTGGATTGATGCAAAGCCAAAGATAACAAAAGGGAACAAATGCTTCTTCAAATATCAAAATAAAATTATCATTGTAACTGAACAAAATCCAATAATTTAGTGAGCTAGCTGTTGCAGAAAGAACCTCTACCAGACAATTATGGTATGTTGGGGAAAAAAAATCAAAATACAACACAACTTAGAAAAATTGCCAAAAATAGTCATGATGTCGCATACAAAAATTTGATCTTTTTTTCCTTCTCAATTTGAAAACAAGCAGAGCATAAGATTATATCACTAACTACATCTCCCCTAATTATTACATCCTATAGTGGACAAACAAATCGATCGATATTTATGGTGACAAATTCATCATCTAAACCATTGATGCTTCTCAAGGGGAACCCTTGTCTGAATTCAAGGGTTCCATCAATTTACAGATGAGGCACAGAACATGCCCCCCGTTAAGCCCCTGCAGAATTCAAGTAAAGGATGACATCAGAAAGCAAAAATCATTTCACTAACAAATTGTAGTTTTAAAACAGAGAAATGGTTGTTATGAATAAGCTGTTTATAATTTTTATATAGTTCCTAAATTTCCATTGTCATCCCCCTTTCGTTGCCTCCCACCGCCCCCAAAGAAAAAGCAAGTGCACTTTAACCTCAAAAATATTGTGTTGTATGTTCTACTATGCAAAGAATATTCTACCATGCAAAAAGATATAACTTATAACTGAGCTGTAGAGCACATTGAATGCATTCTGAAGCAACCACGAAAGTAAGTGCCAAAATCAACTTTAGAAGTCGTTACCTGTGTATCATAGATTTCTCTGAACTTGTTATATTATCCATTTTGCTGAACTTGCCGGTGTATTTGTAGAATCCAATCCACATAACCATTTGTACCGCCCATCTGGTCCTCAACAAGATTGGAAAGAAGAAGGAAGCCTTCTCTGGGCTGTTCACCTTGTCTTACAAGATGACACAGTGGGTAATATGAAGGGTCCCTTTCTCTAAATTTCTCAAGTATCCTAATCAGCTTCCTCGACATTTCATTATCATGTTCGTAAAGGGTAGCCTGATTCTCAGAAAAAATAAACAAGTCAATTACATCTTGATTAACTTGCAGGAAAAGGTAAGTTTAATAAGATTGAGGTAAAAGTTCTTCAGGCACGCATTTAAGGGACTTCATGAAACACTGAAGATTATAAAATGTTTTCAACGATATACTAAACAAATGGCTGAGCAAAGCAACCACATCTACACTAATTAAATAAAATTAAGCACCAGTACTGCATTTAATAAAACCAAGGCATTCAAATCGCAGAAAGTGCTAAAATGACTATTCTTATTTTAAGTGAAAATAAAGAACTTTGGAGGGAGGCACAATTCTCAAGTGAATTTCTCTATAAGTTGTTAAGGGACCCCAGAAGCTGGTCAGCTGTGGATAAGTGACCAATTCAGAATTTGATTGTTGGTAGAAAAGCTTTTTGTTGTATAAAGGCTCAAATGTATTTGAAAATTCCACCTTAGATGTCGCAGAGACCTCGGACCAAGAAAAGGCTGGTTAAGATTGACAAACTACAACACTGTTTATAAAAACAAGACAGCAAGATTGGACCCAAGCTGAAACACTCTAGGAATTTCCCAAACAGCCCATGAGGACATGTATAGGGGGAATCAAAGTCCACAGCGTAAGGGAAAAAAAGGTTCAGCTAAATACGTATAAAGTTGCTAAAAGCATCCAAGTTGCTAAGAAAATGGTGCAAGCCTCCAGGTTGAGACGACAAATAACAACAAAGATCGTTGTACACTTTCTTTCTTTTTTGGATGTACCATCAGAAGCATCTCTTCTTCTTTTTTAAACTTTATTTCTGGGGATCCATCGTACCTTTGATAATTCTGCAGCAAAGTCTGCCCCAAGTAAACTCATAGCTACATCAGGTGAAAGAGCTTTACCAAACCATATGAAAAACCGAAATCCGTCATCATATAAATAAAGACCTCTGGGATCCAAGTTTTCAGCAGCCAGCGGTAACCTTTTGTCAAGGTTTTTTAAGTCATCAACCTGAGCAGATGCCTGCAAATATGAGGAGCAGAAACAATTCTGAGGATTTCCACATTAAATACATCACGAGTGCATACTTTGAGTCCAGTGATTCATACCTTCAAAAGATGCTCATCAAGTCGAATTAAGCTCGGATATAGAAGCTTTAACAATTTCTTAACTGGTAGAGTCATCATTGTGTAACCTGCTGAACAGCGTTCATCAAGTGAAGCATCAGCGTACCCTCCACGAAGAGGTGTTGATCTACAAATTGCTAATCCATACAAAGGCAAGAACTTCAGAGACTCTGGATATATCATCCTGCCTCCCAAGCGATGTTGCACAGCATAGAGATTTCGATATTCTTTAAGGGCTTTGACGATTCTTAGTTGCACAGAGTTTCGCGCATCTTCCAGCTTATGTGACAATGTTTTCTCAATTGCTGCAAGTTATTTCAATTAATGTTACAAAAAGAACAAAAAATCAGGATCAACAATAACATGACATCAATAGCAGAAGGGTCCAGTTTAACTGTACCAAGCCTGCTAAACAAGGAGACAATGGCACCGGCATCAGCCTGACGATACATCTCACCCAGATCTGCAACAACTGGCGCAGCTGCCGTGTGCACTCTAATACGCCTTTCTCCACAAGATGCCGTATATCTATTAATTGTTAAGGACATTTTGATAACCAGAAACCTTTATGAATATGTCCAAAACAATAGTAATCAATGGAACTCCCCACAATATAGAAAGTCAAATGAGTCATTGAAAAAAAAAAAAAAGGCCATAACAAGAAACAATGTCCCAAAGCAAATTTGGTGAAATGGAGAAGATCATATAAACAAAAATCAACATGGGTATTTGTTCTCATGCCTAACAGAAGAAAATTAGACTTAAAAGGTCTCTTAAATATCAAGGAATGTGATCATCACAACATGGAAACCATACAACATCAAAGTTTGCTGAATAAAGGAAGATTATAATGAATAATTCTAAAATAATCCCCTGGATATCCAGGAACATGAATATCAGCACAAGAACCATCAAATGTAATAGTTTGCTGAAAAATAGAGCTGCAGTGACTTTCTTGTTTCAAAGGATCTCTTATGCAAATTATAAGTGGGTGAAGAGAGCCCATCAATTAGTCATTTCAATGGCTACAACTGTCAAACACAATTTGTTTTTTCTCGTTTCTCAGTCAGACTGCATAAGCAAATGGCCTCAGAAATGAAATAGGGTTTATGTAAAAAGAAATCATCAGTAATTTTTAGCTATATTACTCATGAAACATTGAAACACCTTGTACGTCAGAATATATATCAAGCATTTCCAACACAAGGATACAGCAAGGCAACTTGGAAATATACTGTCTGAGTCGTCAGTAATGTCTCTTCAAGAGATAATTGCATTGCATATGCTTTATCACAATCTACAGCTGGAAGCGCCATTAGATCCGTAGATCTTAGCATAAAGTTCCCGTGATAAGATGTAAAGCGGACCCCTAGAAGTACAAACATACATAATCAGCAGATTAAGAACGAAAATAATCATCAACTCCTATGTATAAATTATATATGATAAGGCAGTTTTCCATTGGAGCTCCCCCTATGTACATCGCATGATGTTGTTATACTTTAACCAAAACCATCAGAATAGATCTACACTATTTCAGAGAGTCACCTGTCTTTACTTTTTAAGACAACATAACTAAAAATGTAAGCTAGAAAAAAAAAAAAAAAAAATCACTTCTTTGAGGAAGGAAAACATCATTTCATATTTTTTTCCCATCATCATTCTCCTTTAATAACTCCACAAGCCACTAAAAGCTTTAAATCATTGTACAGAATAACCATTTGATACCTAGAGTTATGAGGCCCTATCATTCTCACTAGGGCACCCATCAAATGATGTGTGTGATTTTTTATGTATGTATTATGGCTATGTACTTATGCATGTGGTATGTATAGGATAAAGATGTTCATGGAGCATCATGAACAGGTTACCTTTTCCACATCTTATGCGCATGACAGCTTCCCAGGCGGTTTCCCGTGTAAGGTCTCTGGTTAACTCATGCCTCAACTTTTTTCCATGAATGGCAGATTGGAAGCTTGGATAATAATTCACCTGACCTCCAGTATATTTTGCCAGAGTTCCTACATTGAATGATAGTAAATAATAATAAATATTACGTCTCATATATTTTAAATACCAGTTAAGTTTAAACCTCATAGGTCAAAACTTTTGCAGCCTAGGAATTGATGAAGTTTGTAGATACATGGGAAACAGTCGGAAAAATACAAATAAACAGAGCAATGATGCCTAGAGATAGTAGGAAAAAAAAAAAAAAAACAAAACAAAACAAAACTACTGAGAGCTTACAGTTTACTTTAAAATCAATAAATATGACTCGTTCCATAATAGGTCCATGTTACATAGTCAACGCCAAAAATTACCAAAAGAAAGCATCCTGCATATGTATTTCAGACCCAAAATTCAAGTCCATAAGTAGTATTATCAGTACATCCTCTGCATAAAATGGTTGAGTAAGATCCACCAAACAAAGGAAGATTAAGAAAATCTTTAAAACAGACATTGCAAAAATCTGATAGTAAAGCATCTGATTTAAGAACTACACCCACAACTCAATTTTTACTTCAAGTTACAAATTTAGGAACACATCTAATAGCCAATGCTCATATAATCAACCTGATGTTTAGAATGTTGAACTCTTTAGCTGACCAATCAACATTCCTATGTCAGTATCAGTTTCAGGCCAGGCACACTACATTAAAGGTACTGAAAAAGTTCTGTATACACATACTCAAAATATCCTCCAAAAAATATCAAGAGGTGGAGAATGAGAGACAAGCAAGCTTCAAATGTAATAGCTAAATGCAAAATATATCATAGAACCATACTTCCAATATAATTCATCACACATACTGGAAAACATGTTTGAAGTACATAACGTTTTAGCGAAGAGTCAAGAAGTATCGACAGAAGGTCTTCAATTTTTTTCAATATAGCTTTGACTTAAGTCACCTAAACAGAAAATAGAGTAACAGAAATCATAACATGTACCTAGAGAGGCTATATCAGTGTACTTGTCACTGAACGCATATAAATTCACTGCTATCTGGTACTTAGTTAATTCAGCAGCCATTTGCTTGTAAAAGGGATCTTCAGGAAGTCTTAACGTTTGTTCTTTATCTGTTCCATAAACACGAAGATCGTCCCCACGCAATTTTAAGCGGCCAACACCAAGAGATGGCAGTGTGTTTTGAAATATTAACAATTTTCCCCCAAGTTGGCTCTGCAGAGAGAGACGGGTTAATTCAGAGTGATTGAATAACCAAAGTACTTTGTGGAGGAATAAGAAATAATTTGATGACCACATTACTCTGGAAATACAAAAATTATCAAGAAAATAAGATATAACTCATCATCGGCCAAAGTTAAAGTGGCGTGCATGGGTAAAACTCACCATAACCATGAAAGCTCCTTTAAGAGCAGGACCAAAAGCAGATTCCACATTCACATTGTCCTGAAACATGGAGGGCAAGCTATCCAGGAATGTTTCCACAACACTTCTTGATTCAGACAAATTGACAAGGAGATCATCTGGCAATGGTAAAAATATGTCATCCAGATCTGAGACAACCATCATTTGTGGCTGTGCCAAAGATGACTGCACATGGAAAACCCACAAAATATTCAGCAAGTATTTTGGCTGAATTAGAAAAAAGAATTAAGCTATATTAATTGGTAGTAACAGAAATTGCATGCCTTCATATTATAAAAATGTATCGCACTGTCAAAAGTTGCAAATCCAATTTGTGTTCTGGGGTAGCCAGGTAGCTCATCCAAACAAGATCTGATCGTTTGGGCCACAACCTGCATAAGAATGTTAGAGGTAAACATAAATTCAAATTATGCACACACACACATAGATTCCCTATTTATTACTAATGTCAAGACCCAAACAACGACACAGAGGCCCAATATTTTTTCTATTTAAATGTTTTAAAGAATAATCTGCTAAATAATAATGATAATTAAATGAAAAACACCTTACCAAGGGAATTTTCACAATCATATCACTCCGACTTTAATGGGGAAACTGTGACCTACTGTATCAATGCCATGTAAGAGAAAATGCCCAAAACTATACTAGGCTGGACTATGTGAGGAAGGCGTCCCCCCCTCTCCTCTAGGGGAATCCCACCTCGCCCACCATGAGTTGAACCCAAGACATGCCCCTCACTTAAAGGAGGTGAGGTAACACGTGGCTACAAGAACTAATGGTGCCTACTCATCATACGTTTGCACAAAACATGCGACATAGACCAAGCAACAATATGTCATCTATTTTTTTTGATATATAACTACGTAATAAATGAACTAGGAAACCCACAATCAATATTTCTTTTAGATTCGAAAAGCATGCATCAATATACCATAATAACTTACAATAATATGCATAGTACACAAATAATGCATACATTTCCCATACATATGTGATAATATAGCATGAGACATATTAGTCCTAAAATTTCAGTGGCTGTATCTACCATATAACTGGAAGTGCCTACCTCAATCATACCACTTCTGACTGCAGATATCGACACATCAATGAGGAAAAAATATACTGGAGGCATGGGCGGCCGCATCATGTATTCAGTTGGAGCAACAAATTCCACACTACCCTTTGTAAGCTCTGGCCGCTGATTCAAATCAATTCTTCTGCCAGTTGCATCCAAATGAGCAAAATACTCACCAGGAACTGAAAAAGAAAGTCGAGAAAAATTAGATAAGCTCAGCTACCATTTTAATCTCAGAAGAAGGTACAAGATGCTAATCTCAAAACAAGTTTCTTTCACACATCATTTATTTTCATTTGAGTTAATTAACAACTTCCCTATTTTTTGTGTGGTTTTTCCTTTTTCTTGGGGATGAGGGGAAGCAAATAAGTTGAAATTTACCATCATTTAGTAATGAACAGATGTTGCAGCGCCACTTTCTCCCAGCATCTGTAAATGTCACAAAAGGATTGACATATGTACGACATCTTCTACAGCGAATAATTCCCGTTGAAACGAAATTAACTACTGGCACTTCTTCCTGAAGATAAGAACAGCAATTAAAAAGATAATCACAGTACGTCCAATTTTGGCCCTCTTATCATATTGAGTTTAGAGAGACACCCACCCCATCAGGAGCTTCTGCAAGTGGACAAACAACAGCTCCGAGAGGCAAATGCCACCTTGATACCAAAGACGCGGAATTCGGAATAGCACTTGTTGTAAGTCGTAGATATCTAGGATCGCAATTCATAGGATACATCTCAGTGAACAATTTTGGTTCCACATCACCATCTAATGGCCTTGGCAGTGCTTTAAGATCAATTCCTGGATCAACTGATCCAGGAACAGACCCAACAGAGAGTGAGCTGAAATCTTCCATCAAACCTTGGATGGAACCAATAGGAGGTCCAGAGCCAAGATGCTGCATTTGGTCCCTTGACTGCAGACCCAGTGGTGCAGCCACTGGCATGGGTGGAACATAGCCTCCTTGATGAGTAAGAAAAGGAGAGGAAGAAGCTGGAGGGGCAGGTGCATAACCTCCTTGGTGAGGAGGAAAAGGAGACTGTATAGGCGGAGCTTGTAAATCTGCATTAGACTGCATACGGGCATATCCAGGAAATGATGACTGAAAATTTGGCCTTGGAGCTGGAAATGTTGAATCTGATGAAGAGTATGGAACATTCACATTGGGCGAAGAAAAACTTATACTTTGAGGTGGAGATCCCATTGGCACTGGAGGTATCTGAGACTGCGGACGAAGAGAAGCTGGTGGAGCAGGAGGTTGAGCTACTGGTTGCCCCAAAGGTGGGGCATGTGAAAGAGGTGCTTGAGCTGCTGAAGGAAAAGGTGATGCTGAAAAACGCTGGTACGGTCCAACAGGAGGTGGGATATTTGACGTTGGTGGAGGAGGTACAGATGGATCGTTAAACCTAGCTAGCGGGGGAGATCTAAAACCAGAGGCCTGTGATCCAACCACCGGTGTGGATGAAGGCACTGTAGGAAGGGGAGCAGCTGGTGGAGTAGGTCTGAAACCAGAGGCCTCTGATCCAACCAGAGGACCAGATGATGAAAAAGGCATCATATTCTGAGGAGGAGGAGCAGCAGCAAAAGGCGTAGCAGCAGGTCTTGCAGGAAATTGAGGACGACCACGATTTTCAGTCCCCATGGGTTTTTATCAATAATCACTTGGTCTTTTTGTTATAGCAACAGTACCATGACCTAAACCCATGACAGCAAGAAACACAAGAGTCATTATGGTTCATACAAAGCAGCAATAAAAAATCATTATGTCACCCTTAAAGAGACATTCAAAACATCACGAGATAGGAACAACCATAACAATGCAAAGCACATCTAAACATCGATTAAAGAATCAACATAGGTAGAGTAGAATCCTTGCACCAACCTCATCGGTGACTACAGAAAGGATAAGCATTTAATCTATTTGTTGGCCAAATACCCAGAGCTTAAGCAAGTAATGCATTGGATAGTGAACAATAAAATGCCCAGTCTCTAGCTGACACAGAGCACTTATCTTCAGCTATCCTCCCAGAAAATAAATGGGAAAGAAGATAGAAGTAACACTATCATTATAGAAGTAGTGTCGATTTAAAGTCAAACTCAAATAATCAATTACGCATGGAACCCATCAACAACCAATCTTCAGAAAATGTTAAGTCAAACTCATCTATTCTCAGGTGCTTACTTTGCCAGCCATTCTACCATACAAATTCAGCAAAAAGCCACGGTTGCTTGCGCGCACACACACATGTATATCTACAAATCTCGTGCAATACTTTTGAACTATAAGCATCATTAAGAAAGCATCATAAAAAAAATCACAACTGGGTTAGAATAGAATGGCTGCATCCAAATAATGGGAAATATTCAGCAATGGACTAACAAGTGATATCACGCAACTGTTTTTTTAATAGCCCAAACCTCAAATTGGATTATAATAGCTGATCCTCAGAATCCCCAGAGTCCACAACAACTGAAGACACAGACTTACATACAGTTCAAACAAACATTAAAACCAAAACTCACAATGCCCACTAGACCAAACTGATCAAATCCTTAACAATTCGTATAGCAAACCAGCTTTGACGATTGGAATCTGATTAAATCAATGAAACAACGAATACCCATCAAATTTAATGCGCAATTAAGCTGACTTTCGCTCTAAATTGACAAACTAGGAAACAGATACATAGGGAGCAATTAAGTTCGAGCACCCAAAACGACAAAAAACATACGCAATTTTTTACGTGGACAGATCTCCCACAGAGAAAGAAGGCATAGAGAGATTTGCAAGAGATCGAGATCGGTTAGAGAAGAGAGCGTCACCTGACACCTGGGACGGATCGGAGGAGAAGGGACGGACAACGGGACAGTCGCAGGATGCGAGAGCGTGCGTGCTGTATCGAGTTGGATACAAATACGGGGAGTTAGCTTTAGCTTATATTTTTTTTTTCTAACTAATTAATATTGAATCAGTAATTTAATTAGTTTATTTATACCTCTCCTTTTGTGATGTATTGTGCCTCAGCCTAACGTTTGTGGGGATCCGGATCCTCTCCGTTGCCAGTTAATGGCCCAGATCTGATCTAAGGGTGACAAATTGCCACGTCTTTTTTTAAAAAAAAAACAGCTAATTAACGGAGGAAAAGAAAATGTTGAAGTTAAACGGGCTCCGGAAGTCAGGAAGTGTGTGCGCTCTCCGTCAGTACCCATGAAGCTTTTTACACACTGGTCTCGACTCTCGGCGACAACCGTCGTCGTTTTGCCGGCGGACATCATCTTCTTCTCCGTCTTCTTTTTTTGTCGTCGTCTCCGGTTGTGGACTTGAAGTTTAAGAACGCCGTCGTATTCACTAGCGATGAATCTCTCCCTTTCGCTGACTGACTCCATGGCAGTAAGAAACGGCAGGGTTCTCCTTGTTTGCAAATTGCAACCATTCCTTCGTTCGGGTTCTTCATCATCATCATCATTCTCTTATACCCATTTTGTGAGTGTGTGAGTGTGCACTTTGAATACTGTTTTTGGGTTCACTTCACGCCAAGATAAAAGAAAAGAAAAGGAAAAAGTTGTGAAATTTTTCTAAGCAGTTGTTTGCGATTTAGTTCTTGCTCTGTTTCTCATTCGTTTGTGAGTTTCGTTGATTTGCTTTGATTGGAACCTATCAGACTCGAACAAATTTCTTAGCAGTATTATCAGCTTATACTCAAAAGAAGCAATTGTTGGTGATGCAATGCAAACGACTTAACAAGAGCGCACTCTACTCACACAGTCACAAAATGGGTATAGGAGAATGATGATGATGATGAAGAACCTCAACGAAGGAATGGTTGCCAACGCAGAGAACCCTGCCGTTTCAATTCGTACGGCCATGGTGTCAGCGAAAGGGAGAGAGTCATCTCTAGTGAATATCATGGCGTTCCTCACCTCCAAATCCGCAACCGGAGACGAAGATGATGTCAACCGGCGAAACAATGGCAAAACGACAGCGCACAATTTCAGAACCCGTTAACTTCAACATTTTTTCTTTTCCCCCGTTAACTAGCCATTTGTTTTTTAAAAAAGACGTGGCACTCGCTCCTCTCCATTTCACTTGAAACGGAGAGGAGCCGGTTTTCGAGTGGGGGTGTTTCCATTTTTTTTTTTTTAAAGGATAAAGTCTATTTAGCTCTTTCAAACTATCACCCTAATGATAATCTATTTTTAAACTATTAATTGCGATAATTTATCCTATAAACTACCAAAACAATGATAATGTACCTCTTTAAATAAAATGACGGAATTACCCTTATTAAAAAAATACTAAATTTTAATTTTTTTTTCAAATTTTTAAGGGTATTTTAGTCTTATTAACAAATTTATAGGGGTAATTTCATCATTTTGCTAGCATTAGGGGGGTACATTGTCATTGTTTTGGTAGTTTTGGGGTAAATTGTCGTAATTGATAGTTTGAGGGGTTGATTGTCATTGTGGTGGTAGTTTGAGGGGTTGATTGTCATTGTGGTGGTAGTTTAAGGGAGTTAAGTAGATTTTATCCTTTTTTTTAAGTTAAAAAAAAAATTTAATGTGATATATAGAGGTGGAATTTTTTTTTTTTTTTTTTGGTTATATGGATGAATGTTTTGTGTTTTAAGTTATTTGTTAATATATTTTTAAAAAAAAAAAAAAAAAAAAAAAAAAAAAAAAAAAAAAAAAAAAAAAAAAAAAAAAAAAAACAAACATAGTTTATTATTGAAAAACAAATACACACTCAAACCAAAAATTTTATACGATTTAGTTTAAAACTGCTTTTGGTCTGCACAATTATATTGCCAAATGTGATGGGCGTACAAGCAATTACGATTAGTGTTTATTGTCTCTAACCGCAATTGCTTAAGCAGTTATCAAATTTTAGTAATTGCAACTACACCGTCTTAGGGGTTAGCAATTTTGAAATAACCATAAGCTAGCGGTTATTGAAACCCAAAACCACATCGCATAACTTTTTTTTAGGCATGAGCCTATTTTTGTGTTTCGACCTAACTTGAACATCTTTTATATAGTTCATTTTAAATGGGGTTTTTTTATTATTTATGTCTTATTTTATGGTATAAAACATCAAAATGAAGTCGTTTTGGTAGATTATTATTATTATATACTAGCTTAGAACTCGCACTATGCGCGGGATTATTTATTATAATTTGATTTTAAAACTTAAAACACATCTCCATTGTATTTTTTTTTTTATAGGTCAAATCTATCATGCCTACTTCAATATAAAAAAAAATAAAAATACAAAAGGTTATTCAACAGCATATTGTTGAACATAGTGACACAATTACACAGAAGTTTGCATGAATATATAAATCACATAAAAATATACTATCATAAGAACCATATATAATTTTAGTTTTAATCCATATAAATTAAAACATATTAAAAAATTCTCATATGTGTAATTTAAAACCAGCTGGAATGAGTTAAAACATAAGACCCTTAAATCATAAGACCCATAAAACATATTAAAATATTTATTATCATAGGAGTAGTTTTATTTCTTTCATTAAAGAAAGAGATAAAAAATTGTAGAAGGAATATTGGAACACAAAAAAACATAATGAACAACAAAGTTAATTAAATTTACAAAAGAACAATAAGAAATTTGAATGAAAAATAATATATAAATTAGAACAGTAACCCTAAATCCTAAATCCTATAACAATATATTGAGAATGGTAGCAAAACTGAGAGTAACCCTAAACCCAACAGGTTTTTGTGTAATACCTATTATATTTCAAAACAAATAAAACTCATAAAATTCTAGACATTTAAAAAATAATACAAAGCAAAATAACAAATTTTTTTTATTTATTTATTTTATGGATACAAAAATAACAAAATCTTTCACTCAATATTTAATACAATCAAATAAATCATTTCAATCTTCCCTTAATCTAAAAAATAAATTAAAACAACCTAAATTCGTCCCCATATGTGTAGTTTAAAATGAAAAGAATAAAGAAAGGAAAAAAAAAAAAAAGAAGGCAAGAAACCATGAATTTTGATTATCAAAGTACTAATATAAAATTAGCATAAAATTTTAATATTTTTGGTGTAATACCTATTATATTTTAATAAAAATAAAACTCATAATTCTGAACATTCAAAAAAGCAAATGAAAAAAATAAAAAATAAAATAAATAGGCTGAACAAAAAATTTCACAAAACAAAATGGAAACATATTATACCTAATCTCTAATTTAAAACGGTGTTTGGTACAAAAAAAATTCTCAAGAAACAAACTAAAGATCATCAATTCACAATTGCTAAAAATTTATACATAAAAGCACAAAGATACATTCATCTCAAATATCTCATACCTTAAATCATAGTTCGGAGTCACATATATTTTCATAAAACTGATCAAATAAACTTTCAATCTCATTGGAAGAAGAGGAAAACAACAATTAAAAAATATGGACATGACAAATCTTTTAATAAATTAATCATACAAAATAAAATTTAAGATTTTTAATAAATATGGACACATGTCGCAATTCTAATATAGACACGTGTCGCAATTCTAAGCACTCTCTACATCAAAACTCGGCTTTTATATATATAATAATAATAATAAATATGGACACATGTCGCAATTCTAATATAAACACGTGTCGCAATTCTAAGCACTCTCTATATCAAAACTTGGCTTTTATATATGATAATATATGATAATAACCGCCTCTACCTATCCATAAATCCACTAACCGTACAACCGTATACCACTTTTTTCCAACTACCTAGAAAAACAATTTATGCGGTTAATGATTATTAGGCTATTAATAACTAGCTACTTGTACACCCTTACCAAACACATTCTAAGAGTTGGATGGCATACTTGATGCAGGATCTCATCCTCTATATTTTCCAACTGCCTACAAAAATAATTTATACGGTTAATGGTTATTAGGCTATTAATAACTAGCTACTTGTACACCCTTACCAAACACATTCTAAGAGTTGGATCGCATACTTGATGCAGGGTCTCATCCTCTATATATAAGCTGGTATTCACGCCCTTTCTCTCTTAGGGCTTTAGGGTTCTCCAACCGGACTTCTTGTTGAGGGAATATAGGGTGGTTTATAGCATGGAAGGTCATTACCTGACCTGATAGGATAGAGAATCGATTGTGGTGTGTCTCATAGAGATGAAGGTGTGTCATTTAGTCTCGAACTTGGTGTAGAGTTAGGGTTCATTTAGAATTGCGGTTTTAATAAGTAAGATTTTTAAAAATGTGTTTTTAAAATCGTTACTTTTTAAAATGACAAAGGCGTTTGTTTTTTATTAAATATTTGTTATGCAAAATCGTGATTTTGGTTTAAATTCGCTATTTTTCAAATAAGCACATTATAGACTACTTATAAAAATCGCAGATTTTTTATTATTTTAAATTAAATACTTTTTAAATCGCAATGCCAAATACCTTACGTTTTAAGATATATTTTAAAAACACAAATTATCCTTACGAAATCGTAATCTTAAATGCACCCTTAGTCATTGAGCCCCCATGACTTTCTAATGAATAAGCCCCCAAGGCTTGTTGGTATCAAAGCCCTACAAATAAGGAGCTGGTGACTTGATAGTTTGTATACATGAATATTAAATAACAAATGTTAAAGACATAGACAATTTTACAATCATAAGGAAGTTATCAATAAGAATCCCTAAATTCTCTTTTTTCTTTGTTGTATGAAAGTCCGAATATATTTCTCTCGAAATAGAGATGAGTCATTTTATATTCAAGAGTTTGTTTTGTTACATTTCACGGTATATCGGGTGTCCGTTATTTAAAAATTTTAAACGACATATCAACATTTTTTTTTAGGTATATCAATATATTTATCATATCATATGATTACATATAAGGATTTTTTTTTATTTATTTATTTTTTTAAGCCAAAAACGTCGTCCACAATACATCCAAGAATTTTAGGCCATTGATCATTATTGGTTTACAATTTGGCATAACAATGAAGTTTTATCCAAGGAAAAAAGAAAAAGAAAACAATTAATTAATTGTCCAAACCAAGTGACTGCGGAAACTGGACATCCTCAATATGAATACCCATTTCCAAAAGCTTCCAGCTTCAACTTGCTGCGTTAGCTTTCCTTGTCCATTTTTCATTAAATTCTTTTTTCCATTCATCTCACTTTCCAATCTTGACCAATCACTATGATCCAAACCCATGCTCCAAAATCCAGAATTAGCATTGATTTTCACTTTTTTGATCAGTTTCAGAGACCCAGTTGACCGCAATTTCTCTTGCTGGATCGACGATCGCACATGGATGCTTCAACAAAAAAGTAGTCTTTTTATGTGAAATTCTGTCAATTCTCTATCTGGGTTTTGCTAGTTTTTATCAGGTTTAATCGATTTAAAGCCTATGATCAGCTTCATGATTGTGTTTCTTTTCCTTTGGTATTAGATATGGAGGATCAGGAGCTTCATTTGGAAAATTGAAGAATTAATTGTGAGTTGGTTTTTCGATCTTTACGCGATTTTGCATTTTTTTACTGCCAAAGTTGAGATCTCTTCAATCTGAAATCTTGTCGGGATTTTTAATCTAGTACAGAAACGTTCCAAATAATGCGAGTATATTGTTTAATTGTTAAAGAAAAGTAATTAGTTTCGTAGTGTATCTTTAATTATCACGTATTAGAAGTATATCTATACGCAGAGCTCTTACTGCAAAGCAGTCAAACAAGCGTCAGTTCCAACTTTCTTCTTCTTCTTCTTCTTTTTAATAATATACAAATTTCCGGATATATTTAATTCCTATGCTTGTTTCCTGATAATTGTGGATATAAGATAAAACATTGTTGTATGCTTTCTGCCTACTGAATACGTATGGCAGTGTCTGATATCTATAGAGAGAGAGAATAGTTTACAATATAACTCTTGTAAGAGTTTGACTTATACAATAACTCTACTTAGCTCTATGGATATACAATACAGCTATGCTAATCTATTAGATAATTCTAGTTATCTAGATCACGTAATCTCTATGTGTTTGAGTTGCCTTTGGTCTTTACTTGCTGATGTAGTCTCATGATTTGTATTATCTCCAATAGTGTGGATAGGGACGGAAACTAAAATTTTGAGTGTTTAAGTTTGTGATTGTGGAGAAAAAAACTTAAGACGAAAATGTTCTGAATAAAAGTGATGATTACTTTTGTGGGGGTGACTTGTTCGCTCTTCAGGAATTTGAAGAAGATATGATATTCGAAATATGGGTTTCTATTCTTGATTTTTCTTATAAACCAAAAGGATAGTTAATGAGGTATAATTTCTGATTACTGCTTCACTATAATTTCCATACGTAGGTTCTATAGTTGAAGGCTTAGTTACTCAAAGCAAATTAAGTATCCATTCTTGCTGATGATGTTATGTGCCATTTGTTGTATTGTATTTGATACGAAATATGGCATGAAGCCAATTGGCATAAAATTTCAGGTCGACCTTGCAGTATATGGAGTAAGGGGAGCAAACTGATAAATGTTTATTATTTCTTACAGTTTATGCTGATCAGAGTACTCTACTGGCCGACTTGTCAAGAATCCAAAGTCTATATCTGAACTGCTCTTAATGGCCGAACATCGGAATGGCAATGTCAAAAATGCAACTGCCAAGGCATCAGGGGCCACCAATCCATATGCCATCAATCTGGAAAACTTCACTAAGCGGTTAAAAATGTTATATTCACATTGGAATGAATATAATGGTGATTTATGGGGGGCTTCAGATGCCCTGGCTATAGCAACGCCTCCAACTTCTGAGGATTTACGATACCTGAAATCCTCGGCTCTAAACATCTGGTTGCTCGGTTATGAATTCCCGGAAACAATTATGGTCTTCATGAAGAAGCAGATCCATTTCTTGTGTAGCCAGAAAAAGGCCTCTCTCCTTGAAGTTGTGAAAAATTCAGCCAAAGATGCTTTGGGTGTTGAAGTCATCATGCATGTGAAGCCCAAAAATGATGATGGAGCTGGACTAATGGATAGTATAATTCATGCTGTCAATGCTCAGTCGAACTCCAGTAGTCATGATGCTCCTATTGTTGGACACATAGCAAGAGAGGCTCCTGAAGGAAAGCTTTTGGAGACATGGGCTGAAAAGTTGAAGAATGCTAATTTCGAGCTAAGCGATGTTACAAACGGGTTCTCAAATTTGTTTGCTGTCAAAGACAACATTGAGCTTACAAATGTAAAGAAAGCTGCATTCTTGACTTCATCAGTGATGAGAAGTTTTGTGGTCCCAAAGCTTGAAAAGATTATTGATGAGGAAAAGAAGGTCTCGCATTCTTCATTAATGGATGACACAGAGAAGGCCATATTGGAACCTGCAAGAATCAAGGTCAAGCTGAAGGCAGAGAATGTTGATATTTGTTACCCTCCGATTTTTCAGAGTGGAGGAGATTTTGATCTGAAACCGAGTGCTTCAAGCAATGAAGAAAACCTTTACTATGATTCTACTAGTGTTATTTTATGTGCAATTGGATCTCGATACAACAGTTACTGCTCAAATGTTGCTAGGACTTTTCTGATTGATGCCAGCGCCACGCAGAGCAAGGCTTATGAGGTTCTTCTTAAGGCACATGAAGCAGCGATCAGTACTTTGAAATCTGGGAACAAGGTTAGTGCTCCGTATCAAGCTGCACTCTTAGTAGTTGAGAAGGATGCTCCCGAATTGGCTGCAAACTTGACCAAAACTGCAGGAACTGGAATTGGCCTTGAGTTTCGTGAGTCGGGGCTCAGTCTTAATGCCAAGAATGATCGGGTTTTAAGACCAGGCATGGTTTTCAACGTGTCACTTGGATTTCATAACTTGCAGGCAGAGACCAAGAATCCAAAGACCCAGAAATTCTCGGTGTTGCTAGCTGATACAGTTATCGTTGGTGAAGAGGCCCCAGAGGTGGTGACTGTATCAAGTTCTAAAGCTGTGAAGGACGTAGCTTACTCATTCAATGAGGATGATGAAGAAGATGATGAAAAGCCAAAAATCAAGTCCGAGGCTAAAGGTGGCGGGACTGCGTTATCTAAGGCGACACTCAGGTCAGACAACCAGGAGATGTCAAAGGAGGAGCTACGAAGGCAACACCAGGCAGAACTTGCCCGCCAGAAAAATGAAGAAACTGCGAGGAGGCTTGCTGGTGGGGGTTCTGGGGCAACAGATAATCGTGGTGCTGGGAAGACAGTAGGTGATTTGATTGCATATAAGAATGTCAATGATCTGCCCCCTCCAAGAGATTTGATGATTCAAATTGATCAGAAGAATGAAGCCATCCTATTGCCAATTTATGGAACCATGGTTCCTTTCCATGTAGCCACCGTGAAGAATGTGTCCAGCCAGCAGGACAGTAACCGAAACTGCTACATCCGTATAATCTTCAATGTACCTGGCACCGCTTTTAGTCCTCATGATGCAAGCTCCCTTAAATTTCAAGGGTCAATTTATCTGAAGGAAGTTTCATTTCGCTCCAAAGACGTAAGGCATATCAGTGAAGCAGTCCAGCTGATCAAAACCCTTCGCCGGCAGGTTGCCTCCAGGGAGTCTGAAAGAGCTGAGAGGGCCACTTTAGTTACTCAGGAAAAGCTACAACTTGCAGGAGCCAAATTCAAACCCATAAGATTGTCTGACCTATGGATTCGTCCTGCATTTGGCGGTCGTGGAAGAAAGCTGCCTGGTTCACTAGAAGCCCACACAAACGGTTTCCGGTATTCTACTTCAAGGCCTGATGAACGTGTGGACGTTATGTACAGAAACATTAAACATGCATTTTTCCAGCCTGCAGAGAAGGAAATGATCACTGTGCTACACTTTCATCTGCACAATCATATTATGGTAGGAAACAAGAAGACCAAGGATGTGCAATTTTATATTGAGGTGATGGATGTGGTCCAGACGCTCGGTGGTGGAAAGAGATCTGCCTACGATCCAGATGAGATTGAGGAAGAGCACCGCGAGAGGGACCGGAAAAACAAAATCAATATGGACTTTCAGAACTTTGTGAACCGAGTACATGATCTGTGGGGTCAACCCCAATTCAAAGTGCTTGACCTTGAGTTTGATCAGCCCTTGAGAGAGCTTGGCTTTCATGGAGTACCCCACAAAGCATCGGCCTTCATTGTCCCCACTTCAAGCTGCCTGGTTGAGTTGGTGGAGACACCGTTTGTGGTAATTACTCTGAATGAGATTGAGATTGTTAACCTGGAGAGAGTTGGTCTTGGACAGAAGAATTTTGATATGACTATTGTATTCAAGGACTTTAAGAAGGATGTCTTTCGAATTGATTCTATACCTTCAACATCACTAGATGGCATCAAGGAGTGGTTGGACACAACCGACCTGAAGTATTATGAAAGCAGATTGAATCTCAACTGGCGGCCTATATTGAAAACTATCACTGATGATCCAGAAAAGTTCATAGAGGATGGTGGATGGGAATTTTTAAATATGGAGGTAAGTGATTCAGACTCTGAGAACTCGGAGTCAGACCAAGGATATGAGCCTTCAGATGTACAGTCCGACACAGGATCGGATGAGGAGGATGATGTCAGTGCGTCACTGGTTGAGTCTGAGGATGATGAGGAAGAAGACTCTGAAGAAGACTCAGAGGAGGATAAAGGAAAGACATGGGAAGAGTTGGAGAGAGAAGCAAGCAATGCAGACAGGGAGAAAGGGGATGACTCGGACAGTGAGGAAGAGAGGTCAAGAAGGAAAATGAAGGCTTTTGGAAAGGCTCGGGCACCACCACCCACCAAGAGGACTTCTGGTGGCAGCCTTCCCAAGAGGGCTAAATTAAGGTGAATGCAAGGTCTCTGATGATAACCTTCTTGAAAGAAATCCTGGTGGGAAACTGGAGAGTTTCTCTTAACCTTTGTTAAGCTATAGACAGCATCAGCACTAGTAGTAGATGTTGTGCAACTTCGTGTAGGAGACGGTCTTTAATGTTTTAAAAAGGTTCCAGTTTTTTCTTCTTCTTCTTTTCATTGTGTGTTGAGCAAACTTGTTTAAGTTAATAACTTCCTGCTTGTAAAATAGAGGTCATTAAAATATTATTAAAATGTTATACTTCACTGGCTGTATGTTAATTGAATACACTTCCAATCTTGGTGTGAGATGTCTATATTTCAGAATATTGTATTTGTCCTTGTATATTTCAATGAATTGTGAGGGCCAGAAATGAAGTTCCTAAGCATCTCTTCTTCTTCATTTTTTTTTTTTTGTGTGTGTGGGTGTGTTTTTAAGGAGGAAATGTGACCTCTTTATTAGTTTTTATTAGTTTAAATACATGTTCTTGCTCTGTTTTCCCATAATTGTGGATTAACTTGGCAAATCGGTTAAAAGAGAAAAAGGTTACAAAAACACACGAAAGAAAGAACATGGCATTTTCTTATATCTTCATGACTGTTTTGCTTTTTCTTTTTCGGCTGGAAATCTTCTAAGCCATTTGCATACTTTTGAATGTCATCTCGTTGAGAACTAGCAATCAGAGTTTTCATTCTTTCGGCTGATTGATTTCCTTTCAGGCGCGTGTTTGGAAACAAAATTTTGTGAGCGGTAATGAAGTCATCTTTGCTTTTCTACTTTGCATGAAATAGTATTGCTTCTGGAAATGAGTTCACAAGAAACTTTAAGTAGGGCAGATAATTTTTTATACAATACGAACGCAATACGAAATTACCTTAATTGACCACCAGTTGGGAGATACTGTAATATGTTATGTTAAAAGTTGCCTTTCAGTTTTCTAAGTCTGTTACACGAAAAAAAACATAGAGAAAAGGGGCATTACCATCACTTCCATGAATTTAATCTGCACTATTATTCATTAAAAGGAGGGAAAAAATCTCACAAACATCAGCATTAACGATCAATACACATTCAAAATTATGAAAACTCAATGCATATGTTCATGCAGGACAAGAAAGAGAATTTGCTTTGGCTATATCATTTATTATAATAGGTTCATGCATGCTTCTTTGCTGTAATAGCTTTCAATATGCATATAATTATAGGAAGAGACTACATGAATGAATAGGTTAATTCAGAGTTCTAAAAATGATACAAAGGCATTTATCCTACAAAGAAAGCATTGTTGTAGGAAAGACCATCATTATCATAACCATATATAGAGCTTGCTTCATGGAGGACCTTTTCAGGACATAAAAGTAACAAACCAGCATGTAGACAACATGGGGCCAAAAAATGTGTCCTTCGAAAATTTTTGGGATCACATTTTCGGCAATAAATGCAGTAGTAGTACATTCTGCACACCAGAGAGAGGTGGTGGACAAGTTCAGAAATCTAAAGAGAGGCGCAATCGAACAAGAGAACAAACACAACCAAAGGAGAGAATTTTACTCCTAACAAAGAGATGAAACCAATTTACAAGAAAATATCTTGTTATCTAGATAAGCTACTTAGTGCCAATAACAAAGAAATTCTCAAAATGAACTAGTAAGCAATAAAAATTCCAAGCTAGTCTCAGAAAACTGCATTTTTGCAGCAATGGCAGCTGCTGGAGGTTAAACCACAAAAAGATAATGACTAAGAAACAAGATTCCCTATCACATCTTATCTCAACTTGGCCCTCTTGGGGATATTGCTACTAGGGCCAGCTCGAGACTTTCCAAACGCCTTTGTCTTCCTTCTCTTCCTGTCCTCCTCGCTGTCCGAATCAACCCCTTTCTCTTTGTCTGCATTGCTTGCCTCCCTCTCCAATTCTTCCCACGTCTTCCCTTTCTCTTCCTCCGAGTCTTCTTCTGAATCCTCCTCCTCCTCTTCATCGGACTCCACCAGCGACTCACTGTCAGAAACGTCATCCTCAGACTCTGATTCAGGCTCTACATCTGATGGCTCATAACCCTTGTCTGATTCCTCAGATAGCTCAGATTCTGAATCAGTAGCTTCCAAATTCAAAAATTCCCAACCCCCTTCGTCTATGAAACTCTGAGGGTCATCAGTGATTGTCTTCAGTATCTGACGCCACTGTAGATTCAGCCTGCTCTCATAATACTTGATGTCTGTTGTGTCAAGCCACTCCTTAATTCCATCAAGCGATGTGGAAGGAATGGAATCAATCCGAAGAACATCCCGCTTAAAATCCTTGAATACAACGGTCAAGTCAAAGTTCTTCTGTCCAAGGCCAACTCTCTCCAGATTCACAATCTCAATCTCGCTTAGACTGACCACAAGAAAAGGAGTCTCTATAAGTTCAACAAGGCAGGTAGAACTTGGGACAATAAATGCCGAGGATTTATAGGGCACACCATGGAAGCCAAGCTCTCTCAGAGGCTGATCAAACTCAAGATCGAGCCCATTAAATTGCGGCTGCCCCCAAAGATCATTCACCCGATTCACAAAGCTTTGAAAATTCATGTTAATTTTATTCTTCCTGTCCCTCTCCCGTTGCTCTTCTTCGATCTCGTCAGGGTCGTAAGCAGATCTCTTTCCACCTCCCAAGGTCTGGACCACATCCATCACCTCAACATAAAACTGTACATCCTTGGTTTTCTTGTTCCCCACCATTATGTGGTTGTGCAAATGGAAATGAAGGAGAGTGATCATCTCATTCTCGGCAGGCTGGAAAAATGCATGTTTGATGTTCGCATACATAACATCCACACGCTCCTCTTGCCTAGTGGTTGAAAAACGTAATCCATTCACATGAGCTTCAAGTGTACCAGGCATCTTCCTTCCACGGCCACCAAAAACAGGACGAATCCAAAGGTCATGTAACCGAATTGGCTTAAATCTGTTACCGGCTAGTTGAAGTTTCTCCTGAGTAACCAATGTTGCTCTCTCTGCTCTCTCAGATTCCCTGGACACAAAATGCCGTCTAAGTGTTTTGATCTGCTGTACCACTTCGCTACTGTGCCTTGGGTCCTTGGAGCGGAATGAAACCTCTTTCAGATATATTGACCCTGGGAATTTCAATGAATTTGCGTCGTGAGGAGTGAAAGGGGTCCCGGGGACATTAAAGATTATTCTGATATAACAATTTCGGTTGGTATCCTGCTGGCTACTAATTGTCCTTATGGTAGCCACATGAAAAGGGACCATACTTCCATAAATAGGCAAAAGAACAGCTTCATTCTTCTGGTCAACTTGAATCATCAAATCTCTTGGAGGAGGGAGATCATTCACATTCTTATAGGCGACCACATCTGCCGAAGTCTTAACAGCAGCACGATTGTCCCCAGTCCCAGCTCCACCACCAGCAAGCCGTCGGGCAGTTTCTTCATTTTTCTGACGTGCAAGTTCTGCCTGATGCTGCCTTCGGAGTTCCTCCTTTGAGATTTCATGATTATCTGACCTGAGTGTTGTCTTTGACATGAAGGCATCAGTGCCATTGGCCTCAGATTTACCTTTTGGCTTTTCTTCTTCTTCCTCGTCCTCATTGAAAGAGTAGGCCACATCCTTAACGGCTTTAGAGCTAGCTAAAGTCGCCACCTCTGTCTTTTCATCAGTGACAACAACTGTATCAGCAAGAAGCAGGGAAAAGTTCTGGTTCTTTGTGTTCTTGGTTTGGGCCTGCAAGTTCTGAAAACCAAGAGACACATTAAAGACCATGCCTGTTTTCACCACCCGGTCATTTTTGGCATTAAGATTTAGCCCCGACTCACGAAATTCAAGACCAATTCCAGTCCCAGCAGATTTTGTCAAATTTGCAACTAATTCAGGAGCATCTGCCTCAACCACAGAAAGGGCTGCTTGATATGCAGCACTAACCCTGTTCCCAGGCTTCAAGGCACTGATGGCAGCTTCATGGGCCTTAAGAAGAACCTCATAACCCTTGCTCTGAATGGGGGTGGCATCAATCAAGAAAGTTCTTGCAACATTCGAGCAGTAACTGTTATATCGGGATCCAATGGCACATATGATTACACTGGCAGAGTCATAGTACAACAACTCATCATTGCTGGCAGCACTAGGTCTGAGATCAAATTCCCCTCCGCTCTGAAAAATTGGAGGGTAGCAAATATCAACATTCTCTGCCTTCAGCTTCACACCAGCTTTAGTGGGTTCCAGTACGGCCTTCTCGGTCTCATCCATCAATGAGGAATGGGTGACTTTCTTTTCCTCATCAATTACATTCTCGAGCTTTGGTACTACAATTTTCTTCATCACATGAGCAGACAAGTAAGCAGCTTTCTTGACACACATGATCTCATCCTTGTCCTTTACAGCAAACAAATCAGACAATCCACTGGTTATATCACCAAGCTGGAAATCTGCATTCTTTAATTTCTCTGCCCACATCTCCAAAAGTTTTCCTTCAGGAGTCTCTCTTGCAATATACCCAACCACAGGGATCTCATGGCCATCCATTTTTGATTGAGCATGGATGGCACTGAATATAGCATCCATTAGTGTACTTCCATCATCACCCTTCGCCTTCACATGCATCACAACATCTACACCCACAGCCTCACTGGCAGATCTCTTAACAACTTCAAGTAGAGAGGCCTTCTTCTGGCTACACAAAAAATGGATTTGTTTCTTTGAGAAAACCATTATTGTCTCCGGGAACTCGTAACCCAGCAGCCAGATGTTCAATGCTGAGGACTTGAGGTACCGCAGATCATCTGAAGGAGGTGGTGTTGCAATAGCAAGGGCATCGGAGGAGCTCCACATATCAACTTTTTTCTCATTCCAATGAGCGTACAGAGACTTCAATCGCACAGTAAATTTATCTAGATCAATTGAATAACTATTTCCTGCTCCACTGGCCTTTCCATTAGAAGGCTGGCCATTACCATTCCGATGATCAGTCATTGGAAATGTATTGGATCTGCAACTATTCTGCACAAAAAATAGAGAGGCAGTTACACTTAAGAACCTATAGCTTTTAAATCTTAGAGGAGAGTAAAACATGTACCACCAAACTCCAAACTGAAAAACCCAGCTTCTCATTTTTCAGAACCATTGATATAAGAGTCAGCCACTTTAAATATTCAATTGCATAAAACTCGAATTAGAAGCAACATTAGCATGTAACGACATCCAAACACATCAAAACCCTTGAAAAAAAAGAAACTAGAAAACTAACATTTTCCCAACCTTCAGGCGGAAAACCCCAAGATTGCAAGTCAATTAGGGTTCAAACTCTAGCGATACGGGTATTGGAGCAATCTTTATAATAGAAAATAAAGCTAGAGTTATGATTTCGAAAAACATTGAAATAATAGTCAAACATTTGAATATACTCGAAAAGAAATGGAAATAAAATATTGATTTAGGGTTTCGCCCACCTCCAAAAGCTCTAAAAACCACTAGAATAGAAGAAATCGAAGCAGAAACTCATGCTAATTCGAACTTTACATAGAAGCTTCAACAATCTTCGAATCCAAGGTTTGAGATTCGAAGCCCGATTAGAGTCGAAGTTCGTGATTTGAGACTTCCAACAATCACAAATAAAGAAAACAACGAAGCTAGGGTTAGGGTTTCAAACAGAACGAAACCAACCACCCCGTACCGATTTCTTTTTATTCCACAAACCACCCAAACGAATGACTCAATTAGGGTTTCACAAACTTCAGAACTCTCCATAAACCACAAGAATCAAAGAAATCGAAGCAGAAAACTTACATTTATTATCCTCGATACTGAAGCCTCCAAACAACCTTCGGATAAAAACCTCGATATCCGAGCCCAATTAGGGCTAAAGCTCCAGTTCTACTATTCTAGGGCTAAGAAAAAATATCTATATATAATGGTATTAGAATTAGGGTTCGATAATTGAGAGAGAGCTCGAGAGAGAAAGAGAGAGAAGAGAAAGAGTGGAAGAGAGATATGAGAGTTTGATTTCGAGGGCTCTAGAAGTGAAAGGGCTATTTATAGGAAGGAACAAGACCGTTGTTTGAGTGCCCCTCTGGGAAAACTGGATTCGGGACTTTTTCGAAGTTACGGAAAAGACCAAGGGATTTACCACAATGACGTACGATACGTGTGCTTTGTCTCGTCATTGTGAGATTTTATGGGGCTATTATGGGGAGTCACTATTTGTCGTGGCAGGCGAGATAAGGTTTGATGGGGGGCAAGGGCATTGGGTTAAGACGGTGTCGTTTAGATTGGTATGTTTCGAGCAGTTTGTTTAATTCTTTTCGACGCTTAACGATGTCGTTTTTGTGGTGGTGGCGGGAAATAGGTTCCCTTTTTTGCCAAATGATGGCGGGAAATCAGGTCCAAGATGTTAAAACTTTGCTTTGTTAATTTATTTCCCCTAATTGTTGGGTTGCTATATTTTATTGTATAGTTATGTTTGGAATAAACGATTATGTTAAATTACAAAAAAGACACTAATTAATTAAATAGAATGATTTTATTATTTTGAATAATAAATAAATATATATAGCTCAAAATATTATTAACTCCTAAAAAAGTGTAAATTTTTTAAAGTGCAACATTATTTACTCCAAATTGTTTGCACATGAAAATTAGTAAATAATTGTAGCAGGGTGTAAATAAATTAAGAGTGATTTTTACTGCAATTTCTTATAAACTGGCATAATAGTTCATGTATCACTTATTATATTAGTAATTAAAATATGAATTATCACGTGACACGTACTACTACAATATGACTTGTGTCACGACATTCCATAAAATATGGACTATCATGTGAATTTGTAAAAAAAAAAAAAAATTGTGTAATACCTCGTATATTTTCCATAAATCACAAAATAGTGGGGTTGCTTATTGATTTCCTTGTTTTTCTCTTATTTATTGGTGGGGGGAGGATTGTAGTTTATGTTGAAAATGATTGAATTTATCATTATTACCAAACTGCTCCAAAAAATTATTCAATCATGTGGCCAATGGAAGTCATTTTAAAGAATAGGTGGATAGTACTATATATACAAGATAGATGTTTTCTCCTCAAGCACTTTGATTCCTTGTGTATAATCGATATTTTTTCCTAGCTTGAGAAATTGTTCAGTGACAATTATGGGTAAGGCTCAGTTTTTATCCATCAACTATAGAAACAAATGAATCGTAGCTTTGTTGCATAAATATCAACAAAGCTTGGTCGTGGATTAGGGTGCTTGACTTCTCCTCTGCATCCTAGTAAGTTCGTCCTCCATTTTTCCACTTTCCTGGCCACCACCCTTTGCCGCCTCGGATAATCTCTCACGTCTCTCTTCGGCTCTAAGACCATAAAACTCATTTACCCTATGGCAACACTACAGGGACCTTCATCCTTTCCTTCGAGGGAAATTTTTAGAGCGGGACTAAGAAGATTGTTTATGTTAACAATGAGGCTTTTCGTAGTTACTTAATAAAATGGATAACAAAGTAACATATATAATATTGGGAAAAGTTTACGTTTTCTCTTTAAGCTATTACCAAATTGTTAACGTCTAATCTAAACTCTGGATTGTATTAATGTCCCTCAAAACTACAAAAATTTATCACTATCTCATATCCAAATGACAAAAATACTTTTAATAAAAAGAATCAAAATTTAAAAATGGTGATGTACAACACTTCCGTAAGACTTTGTTAAATCTCTACTTGCCTTAAAAACTTGAGACAAAAAAAAAAAAAAAAAAGTCTTCACCGTGAGTGATTGAGGATAAAAGGGCCGAACATCTATGTTTTTTTAGAGCAGCTATAACTATAATAAGGATAGCTATATTAATGCATATAGCCCTCTTGAAACTATGCTTTAGATTGCAGCTCTTCTTTCTTCTTTTACTTATAGAAATTTCAGTCTCTTTTCGTATTCCCACGTTTTCCAGATAACCAAACGGTTTTTTTTTTTAAAAAAAAAAAAAATTTTTATGCAACCAAACAGAGCCACTCCGTTGGGGCCTTTGGCCACCCCCCATGGATGTTGGAGGGGGCTAGTGGTGGCAGCCCCACCGCCGGCCACCCCTTCAATATATATATATATATAATTTTAAAATTAAATTAATATTTTGAAGTGAAGTGGAAAAAAAGCTAATGTGGGAAAATGGTGAGTTTTGAGATTAAATAACGGACGTTAGACATTTTGAAGAAAATGTAACGGAATGACTTATGATATCTTTTCGATTGACTCAAGGAGTAAAAATTCAAAAAATAAGTTAAGAGCATTTTTTGTTTTCACGCATTAACTTAGGGATGTATTATACATTTATCTTAAAAAATAATGAGGATCCACTTCAAGGCTGAAGCTGGCGCAGAATTAGGATTTTAAATTTGGGGTGGGCAAAACTGCAAAACTCAAATGACCATATATATAAGAGAAAGAGAAATGCATGGCACAAGGCCTTATAACCAACTTGATCAAACCCTAAACCCTATAATTACGTTTTGGTTTGATCTGATCAGATCTGATCTGCATGGCCAGCGCCAGAAAGAGGTTGGCGTTGAATAAGCCAGACGAAGCAGAGAACCCGTTTCTTCGTGATATACCCAAAAATAAAATATACTCATTTCATGATCGTCAAGAAATAATAGTGGTTGTGTTTTATCTCATATTTTCTGCTGATTCTTCGCTTTTGCAGATTGATTCTTCGCTTTTACAACTCCTTGTAGATTGGAGATCAGTTTCATCACTCCTACATTCAGAGAATCACAAATCATTTTCCCATATAGAAAATACCTTCATCACTTCATGGAACTCATTATCCTAGCATAAGTACCCTTGTTTCTACAAATCTATTCTCAATTTTTTAAGAAAAAAGTTGAGTAGTTCAAGGGAGAGATTTCGATTGGCAATAAAAAGAAGAGGGGAAAAGAAAGAGAGAACAGCAAGACACAAATCTCAACTATATCTAGATAAAGCATAATCTGAGAAAGATCCAAAATTTAATACAGCAGCCTCCCCAAAACATTCAATTCCGGAATTTTCTTCAAGAACATTTGACAGTACAGCTATTACATAACACTTAACATCCCTGTATGGTGTGGTGGAATTAAGTGCCAATTTCACCACATAAAGTGCTGTCCTCCCAAGAAAGATTGAGAGTTATTCTTCAGAATTAAGCAAGACCAAACTGCTTCTCTGGAGGATATCCAAGCAGAAATATGGACTCTTGATACCCCGGAAACCCCCCTCCCCCTAAAAAGAGATCAGAGAAACAAAAATAAGAAGAAGGTCTTAACAACTGCAATGAAGACTTTCACGATGTACTTGCAATCTCTTCACAATCTTCATCACCTTCAGAGGCTTTTGGCTGGTCAGCACTAGCTTGCTTCTCTGGAGTCAATACACGGCCAGTCATCGGATCAACAGGACGTGTGTCACGTGGTCCACCTTTACGTCCCATTGCCATCATGGGTGGTGGCGGCAGTAACCCTGCTCTGAAAAGAATGCGCTGCACAGGTTCCGAGGCTTGTGCACCAACAGATAGCCAATATCTGCAGATAGTGAGGATGAAATTAGTAAGTCTCATTCAACTGAAAACAAGGGCAATGAATTAGAAACTTCATACAAATAGAAAGGTTTTATCTATTCTCTCAGTGGTAGAAAGCCAAACATCCTGTTCTAGGCACTTGAATTACTACATAACCACATCCACACCCATAAGCTTGCTGCATTCTAGTTCTGGAATGGATATAAAACTCAAAATATTAACCTTACCACTGTTCCATCCCCTTCAAAATCTGTCCTCTATACTCAAAACGAGGAACATGCAAGCAAACAAATAATCCACTTCTAAAGCAATAGATCAATAACATCTATACATTTATATATACAGTATATGCAATTATCCGGTTCTAATCTGGAACTACCTCCAATTGGAGGGGGGAGCTATAAACAATTATTTTAAATAACAAATAGAAGATTCTAAATCTGACTAACAATTAAGTCCCAATGTTAATTTTCGCAGAGAATTCAAAACATATCAGTTGAAAGTAAAAAGGCACTATAAATAGAAGAAAAGTACTTACTTCACTCTTTCAAAATTAAGACCCATTCTTTTTCCACCATCTTGGCCTACACAAATTCATACATATTGCAAACATTGAGTAAATCACAAATCATCAATCCTCCCTTTGGTTGCTAAGGATAAGGAGGGAAAAGAAATGAAAGCTCAAGATATCAATGGTTTATCATTCAAAACTCTAATTTCTTTTCCAGCTTGCAACCCCACCCCCAAAAAATAGAATCCAATTTCTCCTCCTTATCTTTTCCTAGTTCCCAAACACTGAAAACTCAAGCTCACTGAGCCCAAAATCCATACTACGCTCACATTTCAATTCCTTATCTTTTCTCATATTTTCTCAGCAACCAAACGCATCAAAAACCAGGTGAGATTCCAAACAGGAAGAAAACAAATACAATAAAACGCTAGCACTTTCGAAAGCAAAATGAAACAATTTAGGAACTGGAACAAATGTGAGCGAGGAAACCTGGCAAGGGATTGTAGTATCCCAAAACTTCGAGGTGCTTGCCGTCTCGAGGAGATCTACTATCGGCGGCCATGACACGGTAAAACGGCTTGTTTCGACATCCGAACCTCGACAATCGAATCCTCACTACCATTTTCTCTGGCCTCTGTTTCCTTCGATCGACCTAAACAATCACAAACAAGTGTAATTCCGAAATGGAAAAGAGCATAAAGTAACGATCAAGAACGGACCGAGTGGAGCGATTCGAATCAGTGGTTGGTCAGTTTCTAGGGTTTAAGATGACGAGTTGCTCG
>NC_081542.1:4027251-4029058 GCF_901000735.1 Corylus avellana | reverse complement strand
AAGGAGTAAAAATTCAAAAAATAAGTTAAGAGCATTTTTCGTTTTCACGCATTAACTTAGGGATTTATTATACATTTATCCTTAAAAAACAATGAGGATCCACTTTGAGGCTGAAGCTGGGGCAGAATTAGGATTTTAAATTTGGGGTGGGCAAAACTGCAAAACTGCAAAACTCAAATGACCATATATATAAGAGAAAGAGAAATGCATGGCACAAGGCCTTATAACCAACTTGATCAAACCCTAAACCCTATAATTACGTTTTGGTTTGATCTGATCAGATCTGATCTGCATGGCCAGCGCCAGAAAGAGGTTGGCGTTGAATAAGCCAGACGAAGCAGAGAACCCGTTTCTTCGTGATATACCCAAAAATAAAATATACTCATTTCATGATCGTCAAGAAATAATAGTGGTTGTGTTTTATCTCATATTTTCTGCTGATTCTTCGCTTTTGCAGATTGATTCTTCGCTTTTACAACTCCTTATAGATTGGAGATCAGTTTCATCACTCCTACATTCAGAGAATCACAAATCATTTTCCCATATAGAAAATACCTTCATGGAACTCATTATCCTAGCATAAGTTCCCTTGTTTCTACAAATCCATTCTCAATTTTTTTAGAAAAAAGTTGTGTAGTTCAAGGGAGAGATTATTGGCAATAAAAAGAAGAGGGGAAAAGAAAGAGAGAACAGCAAGACACAAATCTCAACTATATCTAGATAAAGCATAATCTGAGAAAGATCCAAAATTTAATACAGCAGCCTCCCCAAAACATTCAATTCCGGAATTTTCTTCAAGAACATTTGACAGTACAGCTATTACATAACACTTGACATCCCTGTATGGTGTGGTGGAATTAAGTGCCAATTTCACCACATAAAGTGCTGTCCTCCCAAGAAAGATTGAGAGTTATTCTTCAGAATTAAGCAAGACCAAACTGCTTCTCTGGAGGATATCCAAGTAGATATATGGACTCTTGATACCCCGGGAACCCCCCTCCCCCTAAAAAGAGATCAAACAAACAAAAATAAGTTCTTCACAACTGCAATGAAGACTTTCACGATGTACTTGCAATGTCTTCACAGTCTTCATCACCTTCAGAGGCTTTAGGCTGGTCAGCACTAGCTTGCTTCTCTGGAGTCAAGACACGGCCAGTCATCGGATCAACAGGACGTGTGTCACGTGGTCCACCTTTACGTCCCATTGCCATCATGGGTGGTGGCGGCAGTAACCCTGCTCTGAAAAGAATGCGCTGCACAGGTTCCGAGGCTTGTGCACCAACAGATAGCCAATATCTGCAGATAGTGAAGATGAAATTAGTAAGTCTCATTCAACTGAAAAGTACAGATAAGGACAATGAATTAGAAACTTCATACAAATAGAAAGGTTTTATCTATTCTCTCAGTAGTAGAAAGGCAAACATCCTGTTACCTTAACCTGCTTCTACCATTCTACCTCTATCTCCACTCTATCTTCTTATAAACCACTATAAACCTATCAGAAATAATTTAATAGGCATGAAACAAACCTTTACACCCCCCTCCCCCCCTCCCTCCAAAAAAAAAATGCATCCCCTTCAAAATCTGTCCTCTATATTCAAAACGAGGAACATGAAAGCAAACAAATAATCCACTTCTAAAGCAATAGATCAATAACATCTATACATTTATATATTGAGGGAGATGCAATTATCCAGTTCTAATCTGGAACTACCTCCAATTGGAGGGGGGAGCTATAAACAATTGATTTTAAATAACAAATAGAAGATTCTAAATCTGACTAACAATTAAGTCCCAATGTTAATTT
>NC_081542.1:4009101-4027151 GCF_901000735.1 Corylus avellana | reverse complement strand
AGAGAGAACAGCAAGACACAAATCTCAACTATATCTAGATAAAGCATAATCTGAGAAAGATCCAAAATTTAATACAGCAGCCTCCCCAAAACATTCAATTCCGGAATTTTCTTCAAGAACATTTGACAGTACAGCTATTACATAACACTTGACATCCCTGTATGGTGTGGTGGAATTAAGTGCCAATTTCACCACATAAAGTGCTGTCCTCCCAAGAAAGATTGAGAGTTATTCTTCAGAATTAAGCAAGACCAAACTGCTTCTCTGGAGGATATCCAAGTAGATATATGGACTCTTGATACCCCGGGAACCCCCCTCCCCCTAAAAAGAGATCAAACAAACAAAAATAAGTTCTTCACAACTGCAATGAAGACTTTCACGATGTACTTGCAATGTCTTCACAGTCTTCATCACCTTCAGAGGCTTTAGGCTGGTCAGCACTAGCTTGCTTCTCTGGAGTCAAGACACGGCCAGTCATCGGATCAACAGGACGTGTGTCACGTGGTCCACCTTTACGTCCCATTGCCATCATGGGTGGTGGCGGCAGTAACCCTGCTCTGAAAAGAATGCGCTGCACAGGTTCCGAGGCTTGTGCACCAACAGATAGCCAATATCTGCAGATAGTGAAGATGAAATTAGTAAGTCTCATTCAACTGAAAAGTACAGATAAGGACAATGAATTAGAAACTTCATACAAATAGAAAGGTTTTATCTATTCTCTCAGTAGTAGAAAGGCAAACATCCTGTTACCTTAACCTGCTTCTACCATTCTACCTCTATCTCCACTCTATCTTCTTATAAACCACTATAAACCTATCAGAAATAATTTAATAGGCATGAAACAAACACACTCCCCCCCTCCCTCCAAAAAAAAAATGCATCCCCTTCAAAATCTGTCCTCTATATTCAAAACGAGGAACATGAAAGCAAACAAATAATCCACTTCTAAAGCAATAGATCAATAACATCTATACATTTATATATTGAGGGAGATGCAATTATCCAGTTCTAATCTGGAACTACCTCCAATTGGAGGGGGGAGCTATAAACAATTGATTTTAAATAACAAATAGAAGATTCTAAATCTGACTAACAATTAAGTCCCAATGTTAATTTTCGCAGAGAATTCAAAACATATCAGTTGAAAGTAAAAAGGCACTATAAATAGAAGAAAAGTTCTTACTTCACTCTTTCAAAATTAAGACCCATTCGTTTGCCACCATCTTGGCCTACACAAATTCATACAAATTGCAAACAATGAGTAAATCACAAATCATCAATCCTCCCTTTGGTTGCTAAGGATAAGGAAGGAAAAGAAATGAAAGCTCAATAAAATTAGTCAGATTTTTCTTTGCTTGCAAGATATCAATGGTTTATCATTCAAAACTATAATTTCCTTTCCAGCTTGCAACCCCACCCACAAAAAATAGAATCCAATTTATCCTTCTTATCTTTTCCTAGTTCCCAAACACTGAAAACTCAAACTCACTAAGCCCAAAATCCATACTACGCACACATTTCAATTCTTAATCTTTTCTCATATTTTCTCAGCAACCAAACGCAGCAAAAACCAGGTGAGATTCCAAACAGGAAGAAAACAAATACAAGAAAAAGCTAGCACTTTCGAAAGCAAAATGAAACAATTTAGGAACTGGTGTGCGAGCAGGAAAACCTGGCAAGGGATTGTAGTATCCCAAGACTTCGAGGTGTTTGCCATCGCGAGGAGATCTACTATTGGCGGCCATGACACGGTAAAACGGCTTGTTTCGGCATCCGAACCTCGACAATCGGATCCTCACCACCATTTTCTCTGGCCTCTGTTTCCTTCTATCGACCTAAACAATAACAAACAAGTGTAATTCCGAAATGGGAAAGAGCATAAGGTAACTATCAATAACGGACTGAGTGGAGCGATTCAAATCAGTGGTCCGTTTCTAGGCTTTAAGATGATGAGTTGTTCGAATTCTGAAGGGTTTTGGGCAGTGGCGGAGCCAGGAATTGACTCAAGTAGGGCAGAAATAAAATGATTTATTTTTTATTTATTTTTTTATGTCGAGGAATTTTTATTTTTTTTGAACATAGCATCTTTTTTAAAAAAAAAAAAATGCGTCAATTGTTTTTGACTTGTCCATGATGCAATCTAAGATTTTCAAAAACCTGAAAATTTTATTTATCCATTAGTTTTAATACTTATCACTCTAATGATATTACAATATAGCGATTAATCCATCAAAACAACAAACGTATGAATAAAAAGAACAAATAAAATAAACTCGTTGATGCTTGACAAAATCCCAAAGTAAATATATAAAAAACACCTAAAAATGCAAATATTGTTTTAATCAGACTAAGAGAGAAACAAAATTTTAATAACTCATAACTCATAAAACAAATACTTATGATGCATCCAAAAACTGTTCATCAGCATACATATCCATATAATTATCACGATTTCAAATACTCCTAATCAATCCCACCAAGAATGAGAATAAACCACTATAAATCCATAATCCAAGAACCAGAACCAACCCAATAACACAATTAAACATAATTCGTTAAAACAACACCACCCGTAAGCCGTAAAGCCCAAATCCGTCCCTCCAAAAGAACAACAAAACAATAAACACCCAATAACCAAAACCAACCAAACAACACTAATAACCAAAATTTCCCCAAAACCAGCAAAACCCCATGAACCCTTGAAGAAAACCCACATACCTTATCGCCTGAAACCCCCCCATAACTTGATCATTACTCTTTTACAACATACTCAACCAAATACAGAAACATGAAACTTAAAAGTAAAAACAAGAAACCCAGATGCGAAACTAACCTCAGGACTCAGAAGGCTGGAGCAGTGGAGCTGATAGAAGCAAGAGAAGAAGTGAAGAACGGAGTCGACAGATTCCAGAGAAAGAAATGATTTTTTTTTTTTTTTTTTGAGGGAGAGAAAGAAATGAAAAGGGGCCGAGTTAGGTTAGGTTTGGACTTTTGGAGGGACTGGGTTTTAAAAAATGGAGGGCTGGGCTATATTTTAGAGGGGCTGGGTTTTTTTTTAAAGAAATGGAGGCGTGGGAACTGGGTAGAGATGATATCGGATCGGGTAGAGGCTGAGAAAAAACCCAGATAGTGTCTTCTAGCACAGGGTATCCATTTGGATATCCTGACAATTGGTTGCTACACGTGTTAGCTGCAATGTTTTTTTTGACTTCCAAACAAAATTATAGGGGTTTTGGTGCTTGGGATAAAGATTGCTTAAAATTTATTAAATCTTAATTTTTTTGTGAGTTAATTAATTATTGTTTTTAGATAACATAGTTAAGATTTTAAAATGTAAAAAATAATAAATGTTAAATCAATACTGTTGATGTAGATATCCAGTTGTTATCTTCAAAAACTGCAATCCGACATGAATACCAAGTTGAAATTTTGAATGAATGATTAAGAATTCAGAAACAAATAACTAAAAAATAGCATTTAAGAGGCAATATTATCACAAATTACTATATCAAAGTGCTTACCAACAAGATCATTACCAAAATAGTCAAATAAGCTACTTAGAGCATTTTTAGTAGTTGATAGCTATTTTAGCCACTCAAAATCAACTTTTTTTAGTTTAGATAGTATTTTTTCACAACGAACTCTAGCAAACTATTTATTTTACAATCTACTTTATTTAAATATTGTTTTTTAATCTATTTTTTATTATAGATAGAGGAGAGAGGGAGAGGGAGAGGGAGAGAGAGGAGAGAGGATAAATAAATAATAAAAAATGTTTAGAATGTGCTACAATGAACTTTCAAATATGAAAGTTCACTGTAGTAAATTTTAGAAAAATTGCTCTTCTATAAGGTCTGTTGGAGCACCTAAATTTCTAAATTTAACTCAAAAGTTAGTTTAAAAGTACTGTTTGAGATGCTCTTATCACTACTTTGGTTAAATGTAGTGCATTTAAGTGGCAATATTGAAAAATTATTTAATAAGAATACTTACCACGTGACGTAAATGAGGTTGCCGAGCGCCAAAGATTTAACACCTTGGTTATATCCCCGATCAGAAATTCAATTTGTTATCTTCATAACTTAGATTTGTTGATGCAACTAACTTTTCTCAGTCTTTTAACCAATAGAAATTTATATATGATTGGAAGGCTAGAATTCTTTAACTTTTCAAAATCTAACCAATAACTTTCAACTTCTACTATCGATCATTTTTAATGGTATGTTTGGGTGTATTTTTGAGATGCTTAAAAATGCGTTTAACACTCAAAAAGTCTGTTTGAAAGAAAAAAAAGAAAAAAAAAAAAGAAAAAAAAAATATATATATATATATATATCTGTTTGAATAAAAAAATTGAAAACGCTTTTAAGCGTTTAAAAAGCCTAAAAATGGCCCAAACACATTTTTTGCTCAAGCTTAAAAATGAAACTTTTGCAAAAAAAAAAAAAAAAAATTTGACTTGAAAGCTCTATTTCTCGACCACAATTTCAAACATGTTCTAATAGTGTACAAAGTGTAACATCTTTAAATCATATTACTGTGATAAGAAGGATATAGCAAGTAAGAAAATATCTCTTTTTCCCAAAACCTCCTATTCTTAAATCATTTTTTGGTATAGTCAGTTTGAACCTCTGTCGGCTATCCGACATGCTCTTCATATATATATATATATATGAGTATTTTTAGGAGGGTAAATTAATTTATTTAATCAACTTTAATACTCTTTGAAGTCTCCAAGAGGTACCTCAATCAACTAGGGTCTATGCTTCATAAAACAAAAATAATTAATTCGAATCCCTCTTTCCCTTTTTCATCTCCTTGTGCATACATGTTAAAAAAAAAAAACTCTTCGGACAACATGTAATTAACAATAGAATCAAGGTTTGAATTCACATTCATGTGACACAATATATATGATCTATTTTAATTGAAAATGAAAAATAAATTAATAAATTAAAGACAATATTTAAATTCAGGGTTCGAACTCAATCTGAGGTATGGGACTGGATAGTATGTGGACTATTTTAGTAAACTGGTTAGAATATATTTTTGTTTTCATTGTCATTTATAAACCAAATTAAATACTGATTCATTTTCTTATTGGCTTATGCCTGACTTGTGAAATATTCTATTCTCTAATTTATTTCAATAGGGTATTAGAGCTTTTTTTTTTTTTTCTTTCAAAAATAACAAAAAGAAAACAAGAGCTTTTCAATATTGTTTTAGTATAAAATTATACTAAGTAAGTTATAATTGATAAATAGAGAATCCTCACATATGTCTGATTAGTATTAGCTGCCTTGGATTCTCATAGATGTCCTATTGGAGCTGGGTCAGGCTATGACTCAGTCAAACTTGAGAGAGCGCCTGCGGTTTCTACCGTTTAGGCCTCTCTTGTACGGCTTCCAGCGGGTAGGTGCTATTATGGTTATGCCCAAGTAGGATAACCACAATTAGTTTTCCCGGCCTACCCTTATTTAATTTTTTTTTTTTAAAAAAGGAAAAAAAAATTATCATTGATTATAAAACAATTAAATTTGAAGTGGTTCTCATCACCAACATTTCCCATAACAATTTTGTTAAAATAAATGTTATCAAATTTAGAAATTATATTTTTATTTGACAATTATTTAATAATGCATAAAAGGCCCTTACTCTTTAGTGCTCTTTGGAGTTTGGATATGTGGTTTCACATTTTATAGGGACTATATTTAGAAATATAATTTCATATCGGGTCTGTTGTTAGGACCCCACCCTTATTTTGCCTTTAGGATTGCCCATCCTCCATGTAATCCATTTTCTTATTTGGTTAGAAAAAAATAAAAAATAAAATAACAGGCCCAAATAAAATCCATTCGATCTAATAATTTTACTCAAAACTCTTATAATTTGTAGAACCCAAATTAGCGTTCTTGGTTCTCCAACGCTCACAGGAATACACCGGCCACTTTGTACGTCAAACCGACTTTGTTAGTTCAATTGATTTTCTGTTGTTTTGGGGATTGTTTCTAATCATGGTTTATAGCAAAAAGTGTTCAATTTTGGATTGTTTGGAGCTATTTTTGATCTGGGTGTTTCTCAATTTTTCTTGGGTTACGATCAATTTGAAGACTTTTCATGTTACGTATATGCTGATTAGCTTTTCGAGCTTCTGGATTTGCTAGTTTAGTACCGTTCTCTGATTTTTTATGTGGATTTCTTGAATCTGTTTCTGGGGTTTACTGTTTTCAGGTTGGTTTTTTTATATTTGATGAGTAATTCATATTTTAAAGGGTAATTTGATTTCTGGGGTTTGATAGTGTGGTGTAAATGCTGGGTTCATTGTGTTAATGCTGATGAGTAATTCTTTAAGATGATTAATGTCTCATAGAAATGGAGTCGAATAAGTTGTGCAGTGATAACAGATCTGGTTGGTTGCTTAAAACCTGAAGGAAGAGAAAGCTAAAGATATACTGAGAACTTATATGTGTCTTTGTTTTTTATATTTTCTTAAGAAAAAAGAAAAAAAGATGCAACATCATCTGTGGTGCAGTGATTTAATCATCCTCTGAAAGAAAAACATAGAATGATTAGAATTGAAAATCTTGGTGGGGAGGATGTGAAGGATTCGGCTACTTTGTTAGGGGCCAAAGAAGAGTCTAAGAAGCTAAGGTGATTATTCGCATTATAGCTTACTTGGATAATCTAATGATTTACCATTTTTATGTAACAAACACACGACTGGATGCAGAATGTTATTCATATACTTTATTCATAGCCTAGAGTCAGTTATGTTGCTGCTATTGTTTAGAGGTAAAGTGATGCCAGATGTTACCCAATTGGTCCACACTATGCAGTATTGGTTCCAACAGGGTTCATTTTAAGAATGGATAATATTCTAATAACTTTTAAATCACTGAAAATTTGAGTCTACGAGATTTTCCTAGATTTCTTTTGCTTCTTTTGAAAAATTGAAAAAGAGGATTAGATGAGAGAAATGCATTTGAATATACATATGTTTGATGCTCTGATAATTGTCTTGGTTGGATTATATCAATGGACGAGTTAACATTTTTTGACATATGAGGAAAGATAAACTTTTTACAAGTAATTGTTTTATGTTATTTTCTTTACAGTCATATTATACATTCTTTATTTCTGTGGGGCAGATTAATTTTCAAGGGTTTTAGAGAGGTCTTGGAAGTAAGACACAACGATGGATTCGTCACAGAGTGCAGCAACAGCAGGGACTGGTGTTGGTGGCAATGGGATGATCATCTCTCAAGCCAATGACACAGCAGCAACAACTGCTGTGGACGATCCAAAGCAGAACTTGAACCAGGTCATCAACTCTATCCAGAAAAATTTGGGTCTTCTTCACCAGCTCTCCCTTACTGTCTCTTCCTTCAATGTTGCCTCTCAGCTTCCTCTTCTCCAACGCCTGTACCTTTCTGCAATCCTATCTGTTGCAATTAATTCTTTTATTTGTTACTTGGTTTACCAAGAAATTTATTTCTGTGGGCTTGGTTCTGCAGCAATTCTCTTGTTATGGAGCTCGACAACATGGTTAAATTAGCTGAGAAGTGCAACATTCAGGTTCCTATGGAGGTTCTGAAGTGAGTTTTTCCCATGATTGCCTCTTCTTCAACTGCAATTATTCTTTTATGACCTAATTCAAGCTTTTCTTTATTTCTGATAACTGATATTTTACTTTCGCTTTTAGTTTGATTGATGATGGAAAGAATCCAGACGAATTCACTAGGGATGTCATAAACAGCTGTATTGCCAAAAATCAGATCACCAAAGGCAAAACTGATGCCTTTAAGGTCGGCTTTATATCTTGATATGACCCTTTTATATAATTATATATCTATTTCAATGCTTCAAGTAAGTTTGAGATTTACTGTTGAATTTTTTGCTTGTGTGTGGTTTTATTTTTCTCAGGGTTTACGCAGACATCTTCTGGAAGAACTTGATCAAACATTTCCTGATGAAGTTGAATCTTACAGAGAGATACGTGCAGCCTCTGCTGCTGTAAGTAATATTCTGTTGACCCTCCAATTTCTTAGAATGATTTTCTCTACAGTTTGCCTCCATAACTTTTCTTCCATTTAACGTTAATTTTTTGTTTTGCTAAGATTACAAGAACCTCCTCCCAAGTTCCCAACCACCCTCTCCCCATTCCCTTTCTGCTTTGTTTGAAGATCTAGTCACTATTTGTGAAGGGTGCCTCTTTATTTGTCAGTGATTTATATTTATAATCTTCTGTTGTTGCATAGAATGTGAAGCACGTCTTCCTTGAATATACTAGATGTGCATCTCATTCCCCGAATGATTTATGTTATTCATGAGGGATGATTAGTTTTTGCCAGTAATGACTTTAAATGGTTCATTAATCAAATAAGACCTAAGCTAGGGCAAAGTCACAAGTTATCAATGAGAAGAATAAAATGCTAGAAGCAGCTAGCTATGTGCGTAATCTCAAAATGTAGATTGGTGACAAAATTGGAACTCCCAACTTTTTAAGTTAATTTTGATTCATGATATTAGTCGGCTTTTGAAAGGCAGGCATATACCTTAAAGTAGACGGAGCTGGAGCCTATCTAGAAGAACATGCTATTTTCCTTTTGGTGTAACTATCTTAAGCTTTTAAGCTCTTCACATCTAATGCAGGAATCGAAACGGCTTGCACAAGCACAAAGCATATTACCAAATGGAGATATGAAAGCCTAATCCGACCTTTAAGGTGCCCATATCAGTATTGCATCTGGTTATTAATGTCCATCTCTGTGATCTTGTGATTGTTGATAAAAGCCAAACGGACACATTGATCTAATATAGCAGATTTTTTTTTTTTTTTTTTTTTTTTTTTTTTTTTCAGGCTTAATTTCCTTTTCAGTACATGCTGATCATAAATTTGGGAATGTGACAGCGTTGATTGTCGTCATGATTTTAGCTTTGTATACTATCTTTCTTAGATAAGGGCATGTACTATTCATATGGTTAACTAATGTATTATAAAGAAACTATGTCCTGCAGTCGTTGTAGGTTTTATTATCCTTCAGTTTTATGCCTTTTGATTCAGGTGGCTAAAAAGCCCACAATGTTTTTCGTGAAAAGTATCTCTGAAAGAGTTGAGGAGGTAGAAGTACACCCAAACTAATTGAAATAATCCATAAATTTGGATGTACAATGATCAGCGGAAGAAAGATGGAAATAAGTTTGTGGGTATGTATAGAATGCATGATGATGTCACAGCTTTTTAGTTGGTGTTAGTAATTTGTGGGTATGTCCAAATCCTATATATATATACATCGACGGTACTGTGCGTCAAAAGACAAATCTGAAGCAAATCTTGATAATCTACAAAAGCCTGCTTTTGACTACGAACGAAGCGACGTGAGGCGTCTAAAGTTTAAAAATTTTGGTATGCCAAAATTACATGTTTGTCTTTCATTGGGGAGAGAACCAAAAGCACAAAGCCATTATTGCACCGCAGAGAACCAGCCTTTTCTTTTTTTTTTTTTTTTTTTCAGAGCAGCACGCCTCAAAAAGTCTTGAGCAAATTGTACGGCACTTGTTCCGCACAATGCCGTGGGGTGGGTGTGGTTTGGCAAACGAGGCCTTGATCCCCATACCTTAAGTCATGCCAAAATCTAGTTTCAGAGCTGTTACTCACCTTAATATTACTAGAGAGCTCCTCCAGCTCGGAGTGATAATTTTACGTAGTTATGCTTCATTGACACACTTCTTTTTCAACAAAGATATGAAGTTATGCAAAGCATTACATTTTAAAGGGCAATCTTTTAGTCTTCCACCATTCATTAAGTTGTTAGCATAGTTCCATGGCATCCATGCTAAGCAAATTGTGCATCTGACTTCTCCCCTCCCCACCCATTTGAATAGAAAAATAAAAAATAAATTGTGCATCCGATTTTTGCTTTTGATATCGCCTTTCCAACACCGCCAAACTTTGACCATCGTGTTTGGGAAAGTAGGTTTGATAATTGTGAGACCAAATCCACAAATGAGCTACGGAGAGTGCGTAAAGCAATGATGCTGACGAGTAAAATTAATCTTGTAGTAACAACTCTGAATATTACGAAATTCAATTTCTATTAGAATGGCCGGAGCTTCTATTGTTTTGGAAGGTGTTTTTTATTTATTTGGGGAAAAAAAAAAAAAAACGAAAGTCAAGCTACTTGAAGAATCGAGGTGTCCCTTGGATTAGAATTTGCAAAAAAAAAAAGAAAAAAAAAAAAGAGACTAATTTTCAATGCCAGAATCAACCAAATTATATAACAGTCAAATAAAATAGCATTACTCTTTTCAATAAAGGAGATGTTCGGTTCGCCGTTAACAATGACATGGTCTCATATCTATGGTGTTTTTACAAGACTAATTTATTATTAACTACTCTCCATTATCTGAATATATATATATACAAGACAAATAATTAATTCAATAAAGAATATAATGTACATTGTTACTGGAAATGGATACGAAATTGTTTTTCTTCCTTGAAATTCATAAAACAAAAATTATACATTTTCTGAGTAAGAAGATAGTAATCACCAGTACCATTTTTTTCTACTTGGCAAGTCGGCAAACAAATTTGCTTACTCTAGTGGATATTATTAACCAAGGTATTATCCCAACCTGCAGTTAACATTGGGAGACCAATCAGAAGCAATATTAAAATGCATGCATGATAACACATTAACACCCACTTCATTGCTTTTTCTACTATCAGGTTGCACCAAGTGTTCTCTTGATAAATAAATTTCCATCTAACCTTTCTAAAGGATTTCCAACAATTTAAGATGCACTACAGCCGGAATAGGAAGTTAGGCTCAGCCCAGCCATTTCTTAATGGATAGCTACATACTGTAACAAATTCTCCATTCTTCACATAGGGCTTCTCTTATAGAGGATATAAGGAAATAATAAGCGAGAAGAAAAAAAGTTATAGGCTGTTTACCATAACATTGTTGTTTAAGGTACCTCCAGCCTTCCAAGATAACATCCTCCCTGCAAAGAAAAATACAAAGCAGAAATTTAAATACAAAATATGGAAGGAATATTCTGTATAGACTTGAGTTTTTTTCTTGATGAATATCATGTCTACTAGCGGAAGGACATTTGGAAAGTATAGCATAGTTTTATTAGCTCAAAAAAATTTAAATGGAACGGTGTGGGTGGAAATGAAAATCTACATAAAATTTTGAGGCTATGTTGATAATAAGTATTGTCTTGCAGAGGTTACCTAAATTATTAAATAACTATAAGAGCAAAGTAGAATCAAAGGCCTTACGAACTTTCCTTTATATATATATTCAACTGGTATTTTATGTGTATTTTATGTTTTCAACTGAACATTTTTTTGGAAAACTACTGATCTTCCGATGTTCAACTATCTCCCTATTAAGTATGTCATAAGCAGATCAATCAAACTATTAAGTATACAGAGCAGAATCACGAGGGCATAGGCAAACATAATAAAATGAATAATGGCAAGAAGCATTACCAAAGGGTTGTACAAGTTGCTGAGATATAGAGGCAACGGGAACCCTCCAAAACCAGCAAATGAGCAGAAAATATGTCAAAACCTACAAGACAACCAGATCAATAAACTCTTTGGAACTCAACCAAGTGAGCAAGTTAACTTGACAAATCCCCAGGATACTCCAAAATCACCTTAGTAAGAAACAGAACTTTCAGATACAAATCATATGACATTTTCATTTCCTTGCTCTGTAATTCTTGATCTGGAAATCAGTGAAGTGTTAGAAGTTTCCTTTTATATGGGGGGAAAAAATAAACTAAAACTAGAACAATAAAACAAATTAAAAGAAGTCAAATAATTCCCAACCTGGAAGACATGGATGGCAGAAAAGAAAGCAGCAGAAATTAAGGTTCAATTGAAATAGGAAATAAAAAGATAAAGCACAAATAGGATCTCCTGAGGGTTTTTATTTATTTATTTTAAATTAATTAATTTATTTTTAAGTTGAAGGTTCGCATAATACATTAGACATAAATGAATTAAAATAGTAACATTTGACCTAACATATCTAAAGGAAGCTAGTAGGCTGAAAACTCAAGACAATGAACGGCGTAATCACTAAGCAGCAAATAATTTCTATAATAGCACAATTGATGATTCAACAAATTAGGTGCAATACAACTTAATAAATTTTACATGCTGACAAGTCCCTAATATGAGTAACTATAAGTGAATGAGTTGAGCTGCAAATTGCCTCACAATTTGCAAGTTCCTTCTCCTTGGCAGCTGCTAACCTCCTAAGTTTTGCAGCTTGTGCGAATGTTGATGGCCTGAAATCAACAAAGAAGCAAATCATATGGTTATGTTGATATTTAACATAGACTCTTTGAAAGGAAAATTGATATTTAAGACCAAAATATTCCACAAAGTTCCACCATTGATGTTGCAAGCATGCTTGGGGGACTACATATGTTTATGACAAACCGCAGTTGAAAAAATTTATTTCAAATTGTCTCATCAAATACAGTTTGAAAGAACACGAGAGGGAGAGGGAGGGAGGGGGTTAGAATGTCATATTCAGGTAAGAATATTATAGAAGTCGGTTTTAAATTCATCCAATGAGATCAATAGTCTCAATCAACGGAATTAGATTGCTCAGTTCATTCTAAATAGATACCCGACAAGCATAATTTTATTTATTTATTTTTTTTAAAGCAGAATTAATTCTAGACATAATCTACTACTAGTCTAGGGTGCATTGCAAGCATTTGGAACAATTACAAAAATCGCATGACACAAAATGATATATGACTAATGATTAAACATCACAAAATGTTTTACCAAGTTGTTACATCTGAAAACTAATACCCACAAAATGTTGTTTTAGGCTTAATCAGAGTTTTGATATTAGTGCCCCTACTGAGGTGCAAAAACAGTTGTGGTAAACAAACTCCACCAACAAGAGAAAGGCAACAAGGATAATTAGAAGTGCTACATCCCAATGGCAACAATGTCAATCATGACGAAGGTACAGGCAACAGGTCATAAATATGACAAATTTTATATTTTATTTGAATCGGCATTTACTATCCATGAGATATCAATAATATCATCATCAAAAGTCCCCTTGGGGTCAGTTACTTGTCAAAAAAAAAAGATATCATCATCGAAAGTAAAATGCTTCGAAGTACAACTGTCAATTAACACAAATAAAACCCAAAGTTAAACAAACAACATATGCTTAAGGTTTTTCAGGCAAACATACAATTAAACCCAAAGCTAATCATATCAAATAAGATATTAACATTGCAACAATGTGAGTCTAAATGCCCATGACATTAAAACAAACTTCTACATGATGGATTTAGATGGGGTGATGGGGAAAGAGACTTCACATAAACCTATAGAATCACTCACTGTGACAAGGAGCTCGCTTCTTTCAGTAGTTGATTTATCTCTTCACGCAACTGGATTACCACTGCACTCTTGGATCCTTTCTGAGAAGAAACCACATGACGCAATAAGAGTTTATTTAAGAACAGGAAACTTAATTAGAATTCAATTCTATACAATTCAAATTGTGCCACAGATTCATACAAACTATCAAGTATCACAATCGATCAACTACTAAACTGATTTCTAAGCAATAATGCGATACCACCACCTCTACTCGCAAATCGCATTTCCATTCACAGAAATAAGCATCACATAAATCACACAACAATATCTGATTCTTCAATGTATTAGCGCACGTACAGGAACCAAATGAAGCTGGGAGTTTATCTGAATGTACCTTTTTTAAGTATTCGAGCCACCTGGAGAGGAGCTGGAAGCTGATGACGATCATGAAGATTAGAGGAGCAGCAAGCGAGCCTCGATGTACTAGGGTTTCTTCTCCTCCCATCTCTCTCTCTCTCGCTCGATTCTTCGTTGTTTTCACCCTGACAAAAGAGCGACTATAGCGAGCAGATCGATCGGTTAAATGCTCGGGTTGAGCCGGAACCGGACTCTGATGGGTCGGGTTAGCAACGGTTTTAAGGAGTCCAAGGCTTAGCTTGAAGCCCGGTCCGTCTACCATGCAGATGTTTGGGCTGCGGCGTGACAAACTGACAAGTACATTTTGGTCATTTTATAATTAAAAAGATAAAAAAAATATTTTAAAACTTTTTAACCAAACAAATCTAATTATTAAATACTAAAAAAATTTCTAACACGATTTCAAAAACGTTATTACAAGTGCAAATGACGTGGCAGTGGTGGTTTCGGCGGTGAAATGTAATTTATCCTAATATAGTATAATTGAGTAAATTCTTGGTGACTCAGAGGATTTAGGCAATCGATAGTGACGTTTGCGCCAGCCAACAACCCACCCACCCCGCCCCACGCACCCAACCACCCACTCTACTCCAATCTTTCCCTTATTGGTATTTCTTCGAGATCTTTTTCCACTCCGATCCCCCGCTTCTTCGTCTTCATCTTCATCTTCTTCGCGCTAGCTGTTGGTTGTAAAACCAGTTGCGAAAATGGCAAGGAAGAAGATCAGAGAGTACGACTCTAAGTGCCTCCTCAAGGAGCACCTCAAACGCCTCGCTAACATCGACCTCCAGATTCACTCCGCCCAGGTTGATCCCGATGATTCTCGAATATTCTAGAACCGCTTTTCCTATTAGAATTGGAAACTTCTTCTTCTTCTTTTTTTTATTTATTTTATTTTTATTAGCTATGGAAAATTCGGATTCATAATAAAATGTATAGATTGTAGTGAATATTTGAGGCTTCAGAAGTTTATAGAAATCTAGGTTTTTGATATTCGTTATTTTGGTTTGGATGCGAATCTGACTAGTTTATACATGTTCAGTTGGCTATCTATGCGTGTATATGGATGAATTTCAATATATGTAAGTGTGTATGTACTGTACGTGATATGATATCTTCAGGAAAGACATAGGCTAAGCAACATTCTTGGCATTTTATTATGTATCATGTTGAATTTATGGTATTCAATTAAACGTTATCTATTTTTATGTGTTTGTATGTTATTATTTAAGTGATATCTTCAGGAAATTCTTAGGCTAAACAATCTACTTGGCATTTTATTATGTATCGTGTAGAATTTATTAGATTGAATCCGATGATATTCAATTTTTTGTGTTTCTATGTATGTATGAATGGATGCATGTGATTCTTCAGGAAATACTTAGACTATGCATTATATATACTTGATTCTGTTTTGTGTATCAGGTGAATTTGTGATATTCTACTCTTAATATTCAATTTTACGTGCATGTGTATATGAATGTGCCTATGTGATCTCTTCAGGAAAAACATAGGATAAGAAATACAGGTTGAATTTTTGGTCTCCAAGTTTATGTGTTTTGAATCTACGTTACCTATTGACTATTGTGATACTAAAATTTATGTGGTTTTGATTTTGTTGGTCTTTTATGGTAAATGTTCAATCAAGCTGACTTGTAATAAATCAAAAGAAAAAAAGAAACAAGAAGAACAATATATCTTGGTAAAAAGTTGAGTGAGAAATAAACATTTTTATGGTTTAGGTGACGCAAGCAACAGACTTCACCGAGTTAACAAACAAAGAACAGTGGCTTTCATCCACCAGATTGGTTGTGAAGCCCGACATGTTGTTTGGGAAACGTGGAAAGAGCGGCTTGGTGGCGCTGAACTTGGATTTAGCTGAAGTTGCTGAGTTTGTGAAAGGTCGCCTTGGTGTTGAGGTGATGGGCGAGACAAATTTGTGGATTTTTCTGATTATTATTTGTGTGATTACCGATTTGGTGATGTGGGTATTGGATCTTCTTTAGGTTGAGATGGGCGGTTGCAAGGCACCGATCACCACATTCATCGTTGAACCCTTTGTTCCCCATGACCAGGAATATTACCTCTCAATAATCTCTGAAAGGCTTGGATCCACCATTAGCTTTTCAGAATGTGGGGGTATTGAAATTGAAGAGAACTGGGATAAAGTATGGCCATACAGTTTATTTTAAATCCTATATTGTTCTCTTTTACCTCATCTATGATTGGTGTATTAATAGCTCAAAAGGGTGACATATATTTGACTTGTACAGGTTAAGACTATATTCCTTCCAACTGAAAAGCCTATGACATTGGAGGCTTGCGCTCCATTGATAGCTACACTACCCTTGGAGGTGAGTTTAGGTATACTTTTCTAATTTATCATTTTCCAGTTAGAATGACTTTAGTTTTTAGCAAGGATCTGATACATGAGTAATCTGAGAGATCATTAAGCTGGTTTACTTTCAATGCACTGCCGCCCAAATGTACATGAAAATTGTGGCCTAAGTGACCAGTTGATTGGTTTTCCGGGTCTGCTTGTGACACATTTAATTCCCTTAGATGCTATTAATCTCTGTTTTTTAAATTTGTCCTGCTTGCTTTATTACTGGTTCATTTCATTTTGGTATTGCTTTCTTAGTGTATCTGGCATGCGCTGATGCTACTTTTATTTTACTCAGGTTCGGGGGAAAATTGCTGACTTCATAATGGCTGTGTTTGCTGTATTTCAAGGTATGAAATGTCTAATGAGAGAAACTGCTTCTGGTCTGCCGCATTGGCAGAATTTTGAGAATAACATGGCTGTGTTTGGTTGGTAAACTGTTTAAAAACCCTGTTGGGTTTTCAAACACCAGAAACTCTTCTCAAAACTGATTTACCGAATGGATTTTCAGATGTGGTCTTCACCACTAACATTTTCCAAAACACACTACAAAACTCTACTCAAAAACCCCCAACAATTCTTAAAAAAAAAAAAAAACACAACATTTTATTTATTTATTTATTTTTAAAGTTTGGCAGTTAGTGGCCACTGTGCTGTGGCCTGAGGCCACCCACCATTTTTTTTTTTTTTTTTTTAAATATATATATTTTTTAATTTTGACAGAACTCGTTCCAGAATTTGACAAATCAATATTCAACTTTTTTCAAATGTGGCCCCCACCAAATCAATTCTCAACTTTTCCCTTTATCAAAACTCTTTTCAAAACCCAAAACTTTTTTCAAATTTTTACCAAACAGAGTTTCTGGGAAAGATTTTTGAGTCCAGCCAACATTTATTCTGTCATATCAATATGCTCAATTACGTGGGGATCTTAATGGACAGAAACTAATTTCATTTTTATGAGTATCTTTATTTGTAGAAATAATTACATATTGGCTTTGAAAAAAAAATTGAATATTGATAGTTTTTGTTATAAAAGAAAAGGAGATTTCTTCTTTTTTCTTTAACCTTTTGGTCATCACTTGTATTTGAGTGGGAAATCTTCTCAACGCTGATGTTGTTCTATCCTAACCTTTTTATTTCCTTCTCATAGATCTTGACTTCAGTTTCATAGAGATGAATCCATTCACACTGGTGAACGGGGAGCCATATCCCTTGGATATGAGGGGCGAATTGGATGACACTGCTGCATTTAAGAACTTTAAAAAGTATACATATCATGATGTTTGTTTCTCAAGACGTGCTTGATTGACATCAGAAATGTGCACTTTAAATGCAATTCTCAGAGTGTGTTGTCTCATGGATATATTTTTATACATTCAGGTGGGGTGACATTGAGTTTCCGCTGCCTTTTGGAAGAGTCCTGAGCGCAACAGAAAGTTTCATTCACTCGTTGGATGAAAAGGTAGTTGCTTTTATGTGTCATTATGTTTATATTTAAATTCATCAAGTCTCTTCAGCTTAATACTGAGTTCCATCACGGAAACTGGAATTTTCCTTTCAACAGCATAGGAGAAATGAATAAATCATATTCTTGTGTTGACACTGCAGACAAGTGCATCTTTGAAATTCACGGTGTTGAACCCAAAAGGACGCATCTGGACAATGGTAGCTGGAGGCGGTGCGAGTGTTATATATGCTGACACTGTAAGAGCTCCGATTATCATACCTAGTAGCGCACCTGCCATTCTCATGATCTCATAATATCATCTCTGCTGAAAATTTTAGTAATGTGGCACCTTTTAAAAGTGGCTGGTGGAATGTGTGATACTTCTATGACTTATTTTTTCCTTCTGTTCAACTAGG
>NC_081542.1:3993024-4009001 GCF_901000735.1 Corylus avellana | reverse complement strand
AGATTGGTTGTGAAGCCCGACATGTTGTTTGGGAAACGTGGAAAGAGCGGCTTGGTGGCGCTGAACTTGGATTTAGCTGAAGTTGCTGAGTTTGTGAAAGGTCGCCTTGGTGTTGAGGTGATGGGCGAGACAAATTTGTGGATTTTTCTGATTATTATTTGTGTGATTACCGATTTGGTGATGTGGGTATTGGATCTTCTTTAGGTTGAGATGGGCGGTTGCAAGGCACCGATCACCACATTCATCGTTGAACCCTTTGTTCCCCATGACCAGGAATATTACCTCTCAATAATCTCTGAAAGGCTTGGATCCACCATTAGCTTTTCAGAATGTGGGGGTATTGAAATTGAAGAGAACTGGGATAAAGTATGGCCATACAGTTTATTTTAAATCCTATATTGTTCTCTTTTACCTCATCTATGATTGGTGTATTAATAGCTCAAAAGGGTGACATATATTTGACTTGTACAGGTTAAGACTATATTCCTTCCAACTGAAAAGCCTATGACATTGGAGGCTTGCGCTCCATTGATAGCTACACTACCCTTGGAGGTGAGTTTAGGTATACTTTTCTAATTTATCATTTTCCAGTTAGAATGACTTTAGTTTTTAGCAAGGATCTGATACATGAGTAATCTGAGAGATCATTAAGCTGGTTTACTTTCAATGCACTGCCGCCCAAATGTACATGAAAATTGTGGCCTAAGTGACCAGTTGATTGGTTTTCCGGGTCTGCTTGTGACACATTTAATTCCCTTAGATGCTATTAATCTCTGTTTTTTAAATTTCTCATGCTTATTTTATTTAAGTGTCCTGCTTGCTTTATTACTGGTTCATTTCATTTTGGTATTGCTTTCTTAGTGTATCTGGCATGCGCTGATGCTACTTTTATTTTACTCAGGTTCGGGGGAAAATTGCTGACTTCATAATGGCTGTGTTTGCTGTATTTCAAGGTATGAAATGTCTAATGAGAGAAACTGCTTCTGGTCTGCCGCATTGGCAGAATTTTGAGAATAACATGGCTGTGTTTGGTTGGTAAACTGTTTAAAAACCCTGTTGGGTTTTCAAACACCAGAAACTCTTCTCAAAACTGATTTACCGAATGGATTTTCAGATGTGGTCTTCACCACTAACATTTTCCAAAACACACTACAAAACTCTTCTCAAAACCCCCCAACAATTCTTAAAAAAAAAAACACAACATTTTTTTTTTTTTTTTTTTTTTTAAAGTTTGGCAGTTAGCGGCCACTGTGCTGTGGCCTGAGGCCATCCACCATTTTTTTATTAAAAATATATATATTTTTAATTTTGACAGAACTCTTTCCAAAATTTGACAAACCAATTTTCAAATGTGGCCCCCACCAAATCAATTCTCAACTTTTCCCTTTATCAAAACTCTTTTCAAAACCCAAAACTTTTTTCAAAATTTTACCAAACAGAGTTTCTGGGAAAGATTTTTGAGTCCAGCCAACATTTATTCAGTCATATCAATGTGCTCAATTACGTGGGGATCTTAATGGACAGAAACTAATTTCATTTTTATGAGTATCTTTATTTGTAGAAATAATTACATATTGGCTTTGAAAAAAAAAATTGAATATTGATAGTTTTTGTTATAAAAGAAAAGGAGATTTCTTCTTTTTTCTTTAACCTTTTGGTCATCACTTGTATTTGAGTGGGAAATCTTCTCAACGCTGATGTTGTTCTATCCTAACCTTTTTATTTCCTTCTCATAGATCTTGACTTCAGTTTCATAGAGATGAATCCATTCACACTGGTGAACGGGGAGCCATATCCCTTGGATATGAGGGGCGAATTGGATGACACTGCTGCATTTAAGAACTTTAAAAAGTATACATATCATGATGTTTGTTTCTCAAGACGTGCTTGATTGACATCAGAAATGTGCACTTTAAATGCAATTCTCAGAGTGTGTTGTCTCATGGATATATTTTTATACATTCAGGTGGGGTGACATTGAGTTTCCGCTGCCTTTTGGAAGAGTCCTGAGCGCAACAGAAAGTTTCATTCACTCGTTGGATGAAAAGGTAGTTGCTTTTATGTGTCATTATGTTTATATTTAAATTCATCAAGTCTCTTCAGCTTAATACTGAGTTCCATCACGGAAACTGGAATTTTCCTTTCAACAGCATAGGAGAAATGAATAAATCATATTCTTGTGTTGACACTGCAGACAAGTGCATCTTTGAAATTCACGGTGTTGAACCCAAAAGGACGCATCTGGACAATGGTAGCTGGAGGCGGTGCGAGTGTTATATATGCTGACACTGTAAGAGCTCCGATTATCATACCTAGTAGCGCACCTGCCATTCTCATGATCTCATAATATCATCTCTGCTGAAAATTTTAGTAATGTGGCACCTTTTAAAAGTGGCTGGTGGAATGTGTGATACTTCTATGACTTATTTTTTCCTTCTGTTCAACTAGGTTGGCGATTTGGGTTATGCAGAGGAGCTTGGTAACTATGCAGAGTATAGCGGAGCTCCAAATGAGGAGGAGGTGTTGCAATATGCAAGGGTTGTTATTGATGTAAGAAACTATTTTGTCTTCTTTTGGAACTTCAGCTTCTCTCCATGTCTACTTTTGTTGTAAAACTTTATGGTCTTGCAGTGTGCTACTGCAGATCCTGATGGTCGTAAGAGAGCCCTTATTATTGGAGGAGGTATTGCTAACTTCACCGATGTTGCTGCTACTTTCAATGGGATTATTCGAGCCCTTAAAGAGAAGGTGTGTTCTAGTTGAATTTATCCAAAAAGTCTTAAGTTTGTCTTTTCACCAATTAATTCTCTCTCTCTCTCTCTCTGTGACAGGAGTCCAAACTAAAAGCAGCAAGAATGCACCTCTATGTTCGAAGAGGTGGTCCAAACTATCAGACTGGTTTGGCAAAGATGCGCAGTTTGGGAGAGGAGCTTGGTGTACCCATTGAGGTATGAAATGACACTGTTTTTCGGAAACCTTGTGTCAAATAAAACTGTAAACAGCAGAGCCACTTACTCTTGCTGGCTGAAAGTTTGGGTCCTTTTATATGGTCTGAAAATTGATCCCATTTTTAGAAAGGGCCTCGCTGGGGTGGCCCAGGGGGAATTGGGATCGCAGCAATTTGCTGCCCAAATTGCTTTCCGAACAGGTGGGTTCCGTATGAGTTATCTCACTAGCAATTTGGGCAAAAAATTGCTGAAGATTGCGCTATTGAAAGATGTTAGAATCTATAACCAACGTTCTGTCTGCTTAAGGTTGGCTTTATGTTGAACCTTGTTTGAAAGCATTTTCTATTTAGTAAAGATGAAAGGTGCTCATAAGTGGCATGCTCGATGCTGAAACATCTTATAGCATTAGTTATTGACCCAAAGTTTTAGTTTTACCTCAACCTTCAAGACTTCCAAACAAAAAAGATGAGGCCGTTAGCAAAAGTTTCCTTTTGTGAAAAATGCTCTTTAATCGGTATTGCATAAAGTTGCAGAGAAATTCCATCAGGTCTTTTTTTACCCTTTTTTCCTAGTTCCGAGAATTGAAATCTAGAATAATACCTCTCTGGTAATATCTCTGTGGCTGAACTGAATTGATATTTTTTGTTGCAGGTTTATGGGCCTGAGGCCACAATGACCGGAATCTGCAAGCAGGCAATTGATTGCATTATCTCTGCAGCATAGTTTTACAATTCTTTTTGCTCCTCTGTCAACATGTGTCAGAAAATAATTTGGTGCAAGTTTAAGATCGAGCATATTGGATTGTTGTTTGAACTCTAAAAGCTTTTTCTTCCATTTTAAATTTTGTAACTTTTTTTTAACCCCCAATGAAAATAGTTTGTTACTTTTCCCCTAGCTGAGGTGAATATGAAGAATTTCATTTGCTATTAAAATTGCGATTTACGCATAGTCTTTTGAAATCAAAATTTCATCTGCTGCGTGGTCATCATTTTGGCACTGTAGACTGTCCTTCCTCAGAGTAATTGCAGCGCAAATTGGCAAACACACGTACAACTTGATTAAATGGATTCCCTTTTATTATCTCCTTAAAAGTAGTTGTTATCTCTCTCTGCGAAGATTAAGTTTCAGTTAATATCGAAGGTCAAAGTTTAATAACTGTTAAATTAACAATCATTTTCTATTAATTTCGAAAGTACATGTATGTTATTGAACAATGAACATACATTAAATTAAAACTGTTATAGTTAGTTACACTATAAGTAGTACTGTAGTAGGACCAATTTTTACACAAAATCTTCTCCTCTTCCATCGCTCTCAAACACCTTATGATTTTTTTAAAAAAATTCATAGTGATTAGGTTCTGTTTTAATGTAGAAATAGAACACAATCTCCTTGCTATAATAGATATAAATACTGTGATGGTATTCCTTTTTTTTTTTTTTGTTGGAAATGTAACTAGATATCATAATAGTTTCTAAGCTCCATAGTATTCGGGAGTAGTCTTTGCTATAAACCAAAGCACACCAATTTATCGGATTTGGTAGAGCAAATAATTTTTTGGAATAACTTCACTTAATACTCTTGAATCACCACGCGTTTTGAGAAAACTTTTTAAATTTAAAAAACCCTCAATTTTACTCTATGAACTTTCAAAATTTGATGTAATTGACCACATTGGTCATTTTTTGTCGTTAAATCATAAAAGAAACCACTTAAAAGACCAAATTACCTTCTTCTTTTTTTTTTTTTTTTTCTTTCAATTTGATAATAGGGTAAATTTAGAATTTTATAAAAGTTTTAAGGGTATATAGGTCATTGCATCACATTTAATGTTCAAAATTTGACCGAGGGAGTAGATTGTATGAAATTAAAAGTTCGGCAATGAAATTACTAGGTTTTGAAATTTAAAAAAGTCTTTTCAAATCCCATGATAATTGGAGTCCTTTGTGAAGATGGCTTTGCAATCCACTTAATGAGCTTATTTATTTCTATTTACATTTTCTGTACTAAAACCAAAAGTGACAATTAGAAACAAAGGGTTGTGGCCATATGGCGCTGATGCTATACAGCACAGCAACATACGTGCTGCAGATCTCGTCCGACGGGTGCTGGCATTTCATGAACTAATTAATAGATTGTATTAATTAGAAAAATAATAATAATAATAAAAATTGTATTAATTGCTGGAAAAGGTTATATATATTATGTTGGATTTGATATATGCGATGCACGACTTCGTCACATTTTGTCGTCTGGCTGTTCTCCAACGTCCATATAACATTTTTGTTCTTTTGTAAATTACTTTATTCATTCGTCACCACAAAATGTATTTTATTATGCACAGAGTAATGCAAGCTGACGTGACTTTTAAAATTATCATTAGATCAAAATTCAAGTATGATTCATTTAAAATTTAATAGTAATTTTAAAAGTCACATTAACTTTAAAAAGATAAAAAAAAAGATAAAATAATGGTCCCTAGCTACCATTACTCACATGCACATGAACATGTTGAATTGATTGATTTAGGAAGTAATGTGTACCAAATAAATTGTCAAGCTTACCCCTATCCTACTCAGCACCTACAATGATAAAATAAATACAGAGTTTTCCTTTAAACTGGGTTAAAAAAATTTCCTTCAACCTAATCTATTAAAGTGACATGTGTCATTTTAACATATAAAAAACATATGGTTTTTTAATAGCAGGGACAAAGCTAGAATAAATTTTATTAAAAACTCATGTGCATCTCACATTATTAAAAAAAAAAAATGACACATGTCACTTTTATAGACTAGGTTGAAAAAAATTTCTTCAACCCAATTTGGAGAAAAATTGTGTCAAAAAAAAAAAAAAAAAGTTCAATATATCGATAATACAAACCAAATTTTGTAATTTTCCTCTCTTCCTGGTTCACACACGAAGACAATACTAATTATTTAGGAAAAATTTTACTTACCATTCAAGATATTTTATCATTTTTATAATTATATTCTTAATTTTTTTTTTAAAAAAAATTTAACGTATTCATATTTCATTTTTTTTTTTTTAAATTTCATCTGTGTGATAATATTTTTCGTTAAATCATGTTAAAATTCTTAAAATATTAATTTTTTTTTAGAAAGAAATATTTTTTTAAAACAAATTCAGGCGTGAGTATTTTCGCAACTTCCATTAAATCCTAACGAATGCCTAAGCCCTTGCAAATATTTTTTTTTTTCCTAAAAAAAAAAATAGTGATATTTTAAGAATTTCGACATCTCTCCGTTAGGATTTTTTTGTTAAATCATAATGGATGGGTGTAATTGACAAAAATTAAAAAATAAATACATAAAATTGACACTTTTTAAAGTTTAAGAAAATAATAATTATAAAATTGATAAAAGATTAGAGGTGGTAAGTGAAATTTCTCCAATTATTTGTTTATTTTATTTTTGGTTACTTGGGTCTTGGGGGGACATACATGAGATTCTGCGAATTTGGCAATTGGAAATCCAAATGGTTATCCTCATTCCTCTTGATGCCCAGTTGACATCTTTGAAAGTCAAAGAAGATAATAAATAGGACGACAAGAGTTCAAAGAATGGAGGGAGGCCGGGAGAGAGAGAATGGTATCGCCATGGGGATGGAGCTGTTCAAACTTGACGGCTTCAAGCTTCTCTGCATTGCGTACAGTAGCTGTAAACACGCTTTGGTTAATTTACAAAGTAAAGCCGGCCATGCCAGCGCCATCTTCAACTTTTCTCTACCTATATATATATATATATCCACTTAGCATCAACCATTCCCTCCATCTCAATCACTTTCTTCATTTCTCTTGTTTGTTGCTCTTAATTTCTTTGTCACTCCCACAATCATGATGAATATGCCGAAAACCCTTTACTTTTGCTTGATTTTCTTTCTCACTGTATCTACTATGGCCTCTGTCTCATGGGCAGCACTCAAAGTGGGCTTTTACACGACAAGCTGTCCTTCTGCAGAAGCAATTGTGAGAAAAGCTGTGAACAAAGCTGTGTCACGCAATCCTGGCATAGCTGCTGGCCTCATTAGAATGCATTTCCACGACTGTTTTGTTAGGGTATGTTTCTTCCTCATCCACCCACATTAATTAATTAATTATTAATTCTTCACTGCTTTTGAATATATATCTTAATTGACTTCAATATTGATCATGATGTTACATGTTTCAGGGATGTGACGCCTCTGTATTGCTAGATTCAACCCCTGGAAATCCATCAGAGAAAGAACATCCAGCCAACAATCCAAGCTTGAGAGGATTCGAAGTGATCGATGAGGCAAAGTCTGAAATCGAAGCTCAATGCCCTCAAACTGTCTCGTGTGCAGACATTCTAGCCTTTGCTGCTCGTGACAGTGCATATAAAGTAGGTGACATAAATTATGCAGTTCCATCTGGACGTCTTGATGGTAAAGTATCAATAAAAGACGAGCCTTCCCAGAATCTACCACCACCTTTCTTCAATGCCAAGCAACTCGAAGACAATTTTGCACAGAAAGGGCTTAGTGTTGATGAAATGGTCACGCTTTCAGGAGCACATTCAATAGGCGCGGCGCATTGTTCTGCCTTCTCAACTCGCTTATACTCTTTCAATGCAACACATTCACAAGACCCTTCAATGGACCCCATTTTTGCAAGAAGCTTAAAAGCTAAGTGCCCCCCACCATCAGAATCAGGAAATGGACGTGATGCTACAGTGCCACTGGATGTCCTCTCGCCAAACAAGCTGGATAATAAGTACTACAAAGATCTGAAAAACCGCAATGGCCTGTTGACGTCCGATCAAACTCTTTTGAGCAGCCCTTCGACGGCGGGGATTGTGAGGAACAATGCAAAGAATGATGCAGCTTGGGCCAAGAAGTTTGCAGCGGCTATGGTGAAAATGGGTTCTCTCACAGGAAGCCAGGAGGGTGAGGTTAGGAAGAATTGCAGGGTCGTCAACTAGATTATCTGCATGGAGGGAATTTGTCTGTACTCGATCATTTGGTTTATTTTTTTCATTTATAATTCAAGTGTGAATCTGCTTTGCCAAAGTTTCTGAATTTTAATTATCTTGTAATTATGAAATTCTTTCAACATGCAAGAAATGAAAGAATTACATATATTTTTTTGTTTTCCTTTTATAATTATCAAAAGAAGTACATACTTGCTGAATAACATAATGCATGCCTAAGATGTTTGACTTGTATGCCATTAATAATTAATACATTGGCTGTTAGGACAAGTTATCGTCATTAGCTTATACTCCTAATTTTGATGTTTATTTTTAGTACATCTTGAAGTCAAACAGAAAATAATATATTTTTTTTCTACTTTAGCGTGTTTGGGGTAGCTAAAAATGTATTAAAACCTAAAATATATTTGGTTAATCAAGAAAAACAATGCCATGGGTGTAAGATGTACGTTTTACACCCATAATTTTCTTTCTAACACACCATGCTGCAGTTTTCTTTCTAACCATGGCGCGTAAGAGACGTGGCCGGAGAAGGAAATAGGTATTCAATCTTTGGTATTGTGCATGAGTGCAAAGAAGTAACACATGATGATAAATTGACGGCATGTTTAATTTGCACTGATTGGAGGAGTGATGAGTTGAACGGTTTTGGTGATCACCTTGGTGATTGATTTGAGTGGCTTATAGATCGAATTAGAAGCACTAACCGAACAATTTGCCATCATGGGTGGTGCTAGCGGTCCTCTCCGTCAATCAAATCAGTGTTATGTGGAGGAAGATGACGAGTTTATCATTAAGGAGGTGCGGGACGGTTGTGATCATACCATCTAGTGATATTATTTGGATGCTTTTAAGGTAGATCCAATGGTTTGGTTTACTTGACCGTTAGTAAAGTCAACTGTAAGATTAAATTAAGTTTGATCTTACGATCGACATTAAATAATAGTTTTTTTTTTTTTTTTTTGGCATTTAAAAAACTCTAAACAACAAGAGCAGTTTGCTCTAAAAGAACTACATTAGAAATACATAAAGGAATCTCTTCCCTTCATATTTTCTCCTTAAATTCTTGCGCTGCTATCTTTGCTAAACCATATGCTGCATAATTAGCTTCACGTTTTACATGAATGACCTCCCAACTTCGGAACTGAGAAAGCACTACTTGAATGTATGCAATAATCTGTCCAAACCGAAGCCATTGATCACCCTTAGCATTAACGGCTTGGACCACTTGTAAGGAATCTCCCTCCATTACTAAATCTGGAATGCCCAAGTCCCGGCAAAATTTTGTCACTTGTAGTGCTCCCATTGCATCAGCTATGACCGGCGCTGGACATGTCTCCACAGAACGGCCAAGAGCCGCAAATACCCTCCCTTTATCATCAATATCCCTAATGACCACCCCTATCCCCACACGTTTACCCTCCATATTGAGAGCCACGTCCTAGTTGGCCTTCAGCCTACCTAGCTAGGACAGGACTCTTCCACTTCATACGTGTTGGAGCAGTTGTACGTAGTAGGATCTTCTTCCAGTCGGTTCTCATTTGTTATACAGAATTGAGCTACTGTCTCCTCCGCTTCTTTTACAATGACATTAGGTTAATTGAAGCTTCCTCCATGTACGATATTATTCCTGCGAGTCCAGATCCCTCGAGCTGTAGCTGCTATAACAGCCAGTTCTTCTTCACTGCTTCTCAACATCAAGAATTCCATTATAACTTCAAAGAAGCTATTTCCTTCACTGTTGCACTTCTGGACCCGTCGCTTACTCCCTCTCCAAACGTCATTGGCACTTGGACACTCCCATAATGCATGGAGGACCGATTCTGAAACAGTAGTGCAAATAGGACAAATGTCCTTCCTTTAGGACTCCTCGCCTCTTTAAATAATAGTTACTAATTAACAATTATGATTTAACATTTATAATTAATGAAAGGCCAGAATTTAATAATTGTTATATTAATAATTATTTTCTATTAATTTTAAAAGTAGATGCATGTATATATATATATGTTAATGAACAAACATTAAAACTTATAGTTACATTATAAGTAGCCACTGAATTAAGGACGGGTTTTTACACACAAAAAATCTTCTCTTCTTCTATCTCTCTCAAACTCTTTTGATTTATTTAAACTAGCTTATAACCCGTGCTATGCGCAAGATATTTCATTATAATTTAATTTTAAAATTTAAACACATTATTTTTCATTATAAGTTAAAAAGACGTATAAAAATATATCTCACATCTTTAAATAAAAAAAAATTAATTCTTTATTCCTATAAGTATAAATGATTTAAAATGAATAGTATAAAAAAAAATTAGCAAGAAGAATACATGAATTATAATATAGTTAACGCAATTAATGACGTCATATATATATATATATATATATATATATATATATGATTTCACATTTGTTAGGTTTAGTTCGGTTTGGGTTTTCTTTAGGAACATAACACATAATCTCCTTGCTAGAATATGGATAAACACGTTTGTTTTGGGCAAAAATGACTTTATTGTTCTTGAAGAAGTATTTGCTATAACACAGTGCATATATATTAATTAATGATCAACTTTGTACGTACCTTAATTATGAGCATTTATAAGTTTTCTGTTTTTATTAATTTTCAGCACTAACATTTTTTTCTCCTTGTATTTGCTCGAAAAAATAAACTGTAATAGCAAACAAAGTGACAAGAAACAAGTTTAATTAAAAAACAAAACAAAAAAAACGTGACAAGGAAACAATATGGGTCGTGGCCAATGCCCATATCCATATGTGTGGCTTGCTCTATATATAGTTACCGGCCCGCTGCTGCTAGATGCTACGTGGCATTTCATGAACAAATAGGTCTTATTTAATTAGATGCTACGTGGCATTTCATCATAGGCCAGAGAAAGGCCTATGATGCATGACCTCGTCACACTTTGTCGTCTGCAGGTAGAGATCTCCAACGTACGGACCAACGTCCATATATATATATATATATATATATATATACTTAAACATTTTTGTTCTTTTGTAAATTACTTTGTTCAATAATCATTACATATTTTATTTTATGCACATTGAACACGTTGAATTGATTGATAATATGTACCAACTACATTCTCAAGCTTTACCCCTATCCTGTCTGCTTTGACCAGAGAAAAAAACAGTGAATTTAATAAGTTAATTAATAATTTAACAGCATACAACTCAATTCATCGACCATTTAATTTTGTAAATTGCCATATATAGGTAGACAAAACTTTTTATTTATTTTGTTTTTGGTTATTTTGGGGTCGTACGTGCATGAGAATTTGGCAATTAAGGGAGCTTTCCGTCATCTTTGAAAGTCAAACAAGATAAATAATAGAATTCAAAGCATGGAGCTGGGAGGCCGAGGGAGAGAATAGTATCGCCATGGAGCTGCTCAAACTTGATGGCTTCAAGCTTCTCTGCATTAATTACAGTAAAGGCGGCCATGCCAGCGCCGCCTTCACCGTTTCTCTACCTATAAATATCCACTTCACATCAACTATTCCCTTCATCTCAATCGCTTCAATTCATTCAATTCCATTATCTTTCTAATTGGTTGCACGTAATCTGTTTCTAGCTTAATTTGTTTGTTGCTCTTAATTAATTTCTTTGTCACTCCCACAATCATGAATATTATTAATATGCCGAAAACCCTCTACTTTTCCTTGATTTTCTTTCTTACTATATCTACAATGGCCTCTGTCTCACGGGCATCACTCAAAGTGGGCTTCTATAGGACAAGCTGTCCTTCTGCAGAAGCAATTGTGAGAAAAGCTGTGAACAAAGCTGTGTCACGCAATCCTGGCATAGCTGCTGGCCTCATTAGAATGCATTTCCACGACTGTTTTGTTAGGGTATGTTTCTTAATTCTCACCCACATTCTTCACTACATTTTTAGTCGTCGGTCATAAAATCAGATGCACCATTTTCTCTACATGACATCCTTAATTAACATGATGGAATTTGAACATCTTAAATCAAGCAAAACCATGATATATTATTATGATACCATACCATACATCAAGAACATAATTAATTGACTTCAAAATCAAGGGAGTGATCATAAATCATAATATTGATCATGATGTTACATGTTGCAGGGCTGTGATGCCTCTGTATTGCTAGATTCAACCCCTGGAAATCCATCAGAGAAAGAAAATCCAGCCAACAATCCAAGCTTGAGAGGATTCGAAGTGATCGATGAGGCAAAGTCTGAAATCGAAGCTCAATGCCCTCAAACTGTCTCGTGTGCAGACATTCTAGCCTTTGCTGCTCGTGACAGTACATATAAAGTAGGTGGCATGAATTATGCAGTTCCATCTGGACGTCGTGATGGCAGAGTATCACTAGAAGATGAAGCTTCCCAGAATCTGCCATCACCTTTCTTCAATGCCAAGGAACTCAAAGATAATTTTGCACAAAAAGGCCTTAGTGTTGATGAAATGGTGACGCTTTCAGGGGCACATTCAATAGGCGTGTCGCATTGTTCTTCCTTCTCAACTCGCTTATACTCTTTCAATGCAACACATTCGCAAGACCCTTCAATGGACCCCATTTTTGCTAGAAGCTTAAAAGCTAAGTGCCCCCCACCATCAAATTCAGGAAACGGACGTGATCCTGCAGTGCCATTGGATGTTCTATCACCAAACAAGCTGGATAACAAGTACTACAAAGATCTGAAGAACCACCATGGCCTGTTGACGTCTGATCAAACTCTTTTGAGCAGCCCTTCGACGGCAGGGATTGTGAGGAACAATGCAAAGAATGATGCAGCTTGGGCCAAGAAGTTTGCAGCTGCTATGGTGAAAATGGGTTCTCTCACAGGAAGACAGGAGGGTGAGGTCAGGAAGAACTGCAGGGTCGTCAACTAGATTATCTGCATGGAGGGAATTTGTCTGTATTCATTTGTTTTTTTTTTTGTTTTCTATTCTTTGTATTTATAATTCAACTGTGAATCTGCCTTGCAAAGTTTTTGAATTTTGATTATCTGATCTTGTAATAATGAAATTCTTTCGAACAACAAATGAAAGAATTACATACTTTTCTTTTTTTTTTTTCCCTAATTATGAAAGAACTACGTCCTTGTTGAATGCTCAAAAGGATAAGTACTGACATTGTCAACTCATCATTAATTTTTTTTTTTAATTAAGATTAATCTAAAAAAAAATTAAAAATGCAATGTAAGCATGTATAGTAGGATAGTAGTAAGATTGGAATATGCTATACGGCAACTAACAATTAACTTCAATATTTTTATTCAAGTCCTTGGAAATGCCTACATGTTTGACTTGAATACCATTAATATTTATTAATTCATTGGCTAGCTGTTAGGATAAAATATTGTCTTTATCCTCCTAATTGTGATATTGTTTATTTTTAGTGAACCTTGAAGTCAAGTTTTGCAAAGTTATAAGGCGACAGGCAACTCTAGCTATTATGTCTATACAGTTTGGTTGACACAATAGTGCATCTCTGTGCGAATGCCTTAACACTGTGGCAATGTTTCTGCCTTAAAAACTTTGTTAAAGAATACAATTTTTCTACTTTGGTGTGTTTGGGGTGGCTAAAATTTGTATTCAAACTGAAAATATACTTAGTTGACCAAGGCAAACAAGGCTAATTAATGGGGGTGTAACATGTTTTATGCCCAAAATTTGCGTAAAACATTTTTCGCCCCTCTCCTTCCCCGCACGCCTCCTTCTCTCTCTCACTCAAGTTTGGACGTCGGAGATGACCATCATTAGTGACTGCTATCACAACTCTACCGCTGCATGTCAACCACCAAAGATATTGATCGCCATCACCGTTTTTGGTGTTGGATGGGTGATTGGTTGGAGTTTGAGTTGTTGATCTTTGATTGAAGTTTTGATTGGTGTGAGTTTTTGAATTTAATTGATGTTTGAGTGGTAATTTTGCTATTGTGTATGCTGATTTTGGGGTGTTTTGATCCAAAAAGCAATAGGGTACGTACTTTTGGTTTCAGCAAATTAATTAAGACTCTAAGATAATTAGAACTAAACTTTAATTAAAAAACATAAAATTAAGTAATATACTCAGCAAATTGTATGTTTAACACATCAAATGCATGTGTTGAAGAATTAATGAGTTAGTGATACTGACCGACCACCATAACTTGGACAAACATTTTTGTAAACATTTTATAATTTATTGAACTATATATTTACATTTTGACAAAATAGTATTGATCGAACCGGCCATTTATAAGTCACCTGAAAATTAAATAAAAAAATCGATCTTCTTAAATAAAAGAACTCCATATATAGTCCATTTCTCTCTAGATCTCTCTCTCCCTCTAAGTTTCTCTCTGGATTATGCTATGATCCTGTCCATAATCGTCAGATCAGTGAAAGTGGTTGAAAGACACGCTGATTGCTTGAGCTGATCACCAACTGGTTGTTTTATGCAGCTCGTCATTGTGCCTTTGTCCACGAAATTAAAGCTAGCTGGAACTTACGAGGTGATGACTTTTTCTTTGGATTACATGCTCGTCTTAATAATGGGTGCCAATCCAGAAATCCTACTTAGTCAAGGGAAGACGGCCTACCTCACTTCAATTCCGTGCCGTTGTGTACGTACGCGCTTAATTTCCTCGTTGTTCCCGGCGACAATATAATATTGATCAATTAATGCTACTTTCTTTGTAAATTAATTTTTTCTATAAGTTATCTCTTTATATTTATATATATATTGACCCGGCCAATTGAGTTATACTTTACATGAGACTTTTAATACATTTAATTCACAAAAAAATGTAACCCCTAAGATTGAAACTTGGTAAAATGACCCCAATATAAAAAAAATGTAAAACAATGAGAAGATCGAAAGTTATTAGTTTGAATGTTCTTTTCATTTTTTCTCCTTGCTATAGAAAAAGAAAAAGAAAAAAAAAGAAATAGAATACAACTTAATGTCAAAATCATTCCGACTTGAGGCTTGCATTGGTGGTAGAAAGGAAAATGACAATAGAGTTGTTTTTATCCTTACTTTTCTCTCGAGGGAAAGAAAATGGTACTATATATGTATATTTTATGAGGCGTGTTTGAGTATTTCAACTTGTTGTCCTTTTCATTGCCAGTTGACATATTTGCAATATATATATATATATACATGTACGACACCGTGCACCCATTCAAAACCTAATAGGCTAATTAATAATGATAAGATATAGAAGATCGATAATATATAAAATAAGAAACTGTGTGACTGTGTCAAACAATTAGACTGTGATTTCCTCTTACGTACAATAGAACTGCTCAAACTTAGACAGCTTCAAGCCTTCAACTTCAAGCTTCTCCTCTATACGCGTTTTGGTTTAATTTACATAGTAGGCGACGGTCCCATCTTTCCCTATAAATGGCTGCTTAACATCAACTATTTCCTCCATCTCAATCATTTCCTTCTCTTAGTTTCCTAGCGCGCTTGTTCTTTGACTACTACTCTCCTTCAATATTCTATAGTAAAACTGCAGTGAGCTAGCTAGCTCTTTGGGTTGTAGAGTACTAAATATGTCAACAATCAAAATCCGCTTGGTTTTCTTTCTAACTATGTGTGCCATGGTCTCCGTGTCATTGGCATCACTCAAAGTGGGTTTCTATCGATCAACTTGTCCGTCTGCAGAGGCAATTGTGAGAAAGGCTGTCAACAAAGCTGTTTCAAGGAACCCCGGCATAGCTGCTGGCCTCATTAGAATGCATTTCCATGACTGTTTTGTTAGGGTATGTTAATTAATTCTTCCTCATGCACCCACATCAATTAAATATCTTAATTGACTTCAATATTGATGATATATATATATGTTACATGTTTCAGGGATGTGATGCCTCTGTGCTGCTAGATTCAACCCCTGGAATTCCATCAGAGAAAGAACATCCAGCCAACAATCCAAGCTTGAGAGGATTCGAAGTGATCGATGAGGCAAAGTCTGCAATCGAAGCTCAATGCCATCAAACTGTCTCGTGTGCTGACATTCTAGCCTTTGCTGCTCGTGACACAGTGCATATAAAGTCGGTGGCATA
>NC_081542.1:3985025-3992924 GCF_901000735.1 Corylus avellana | reverse complement strand
ACATTCAATAGGCGTGGCGCATTGTGCTGCCTTTTCAACTCGCTTGTACTCTTTCAATGCAACACATTCGCAAGACCCTTCAATGGACCCCATTTTTGCTAGGCATTTAAAAGCTAAGTGCCCCCCACCATCAGAATCAGTAAATGGACGTGATCCTACGGTGCCGCTGGATGTTCTGTCGCCAAACAAGCTGGATAATAAGTACTATAAAGATCTAAAGAACCACCATGGCTTGTTGACGTCCGATCAAACTCTTTTGAGCAGCCCTTCGACGGCAGGGATTGTGAGGAACAATGCAAAGAATGATGCAGCTTGGGCCAAGAAGTTTGCAGCGGCTATGGTGAAAATGGGTTCGATTGATATTCTCACGGGAATCCAGGGCGAGGTCAGGAAAAACTGCAGGCTTGTCAACTAGATCGATTATCTGGAGTTCATTGGCGTGGATGGAGGAAATTAATTATCTGTATTTTTTTTTTCTTCTTTTTTTTTAACTCAAAGTGTGAATCTGCTTTCCCAAAGTTTATGTATTCTTTTGAAAAGTATATATATATACTAAAGAATTACATAATTGTTGAATGCTCAAAAGGGTCCTCCTAGCGCGCGCGCTAGTATTCTTTTTGTTGGGGAGATTAACTTTGACCATGATATAATATATTAGGCCACTATAACTCACTCTCATATATATATATACACACTACTAATTAACACCTTAACACCTTTATTTGAAACCTAAGAATTGATGTCTCGGAGATATGCATGACTTGAATATCATGAAACAAACTGAATACATGCAAACATACATGCAATCGGCCATGGTTTACTCATCGAGCGTGTGCTTTTTTTTTTGGCTCCAACCTAATTTCATGGTCTTCCAAGAAACAACAACTTAATTGTTTCTCGCTCAAGCACAAAAGCTAAATTAATTAAGAAGAAAAAAAAAAAAAAAGCAGACAAGCTGAATATCCCTACATTAATAATATTGCTAATATTGTTGTTGCGGAACTCGTTTGGATCTAATTAATCCCTTCTTTGGGAGCTTGGGACTTTTCTTCATAGTGCTGCTTCGATCAGTCTTATTTTGTTAACAAATTTGGTCGTACCACTTATCTTACTTCAAATCTCGCTTTCCATGCGCGTCCTGATTCATCAGGCACATTGAGAATGATGAACCATTTAATATCTTTTCAATATTGAGATTACAAAATTTAGACAACTTATATTCTTGATTAAAAATTTATAATGTTGATATCTCATGTTTTAGTCCTTTTTAATTTCACTGATTTTTTTTTTAAAAAAAAAAAATCTCAAAATATTATTTTTTTAAATAAAAAAAAAAGTGGAAAATTCAAAAATGCCTTGGACTAATCCGTGCAGTGCACGGACGACCACACCGGCGACTTAGGGGTGTTAAGTGAGCAAGCCGCTCGCTCGGGATCGGCTAGCTTGTATAAGTTCGGATTGTACGTGCTCGACTCGAATATTAAATGAAACGCTTCTTGAACACAAATCAAAGCTCGAATATTAAACGAAGTAAGCTCGGCTCGACTCGGTTAAGCTCGTGAGCAAGCTCATTTAAGCTCGTGTACGTGTATATATATATAAAGTAACACATAATTAATTATAAATATCATAATTATTAAAATCTTAAAATTGCATTCATATTTAAGCGTTAGAAAATGAAAAATTCTAGACCCTTTGTGATCAAAGAGAGAGAGTAATCATTAAAAAAACTCCGATTCAATTAGAGCAGACCCAAACGAAAGGAAGAAGAATTAAGCAAAAACTATTGAGAAAGATTGCGAAAAGCAGAAACTATTGAAGAATCAAACCTTAGAAGATATATCCTGATCCAAATGAAAAAATAACATAACTAAAGAAAGGTAAACAAATTAACATCAAATGCTTAAAGAGACTTGTTATTTTAAATGTCCAACTTAATAATATATATAAATTGTCTTTGTCATACTTAATTATGCCTTGGTCCCACGAAATCAAAACCCGGAAATTGCAAGCCATTAATTCCATCGATCACCTGAGAGATCAGGTGACTTTTTCCTTTGGATCGATCTTAATTCTTAAATTAAATGAAATGGGTTTCCGATGTAGAAATGTTAACTCGGTCAAGGCCGGAGACGGCCAACTATACGCGCTTTTCTGCTTCTTCTCACTGCCAAGAATGAATGGCATTAGCTACTTAATTACTTTTTTTTTTTAATTTAGAAGTTTCTTTGTTTCTAATTTATCCTTTGTGGTTGGACGAGTCAAACTCCAAACTTTTAATATACTTGCTTCCAACGTCACAAAAATCGAGACCCTTAGTAAGAATGGCTCATAAATAATAATAATAATAATAAATAAGTAATGTAGTAGTGTAAATTAATAAGCCCTTGGATCAACTTTATTATTAAAAAATAATCTAATAATCCGAGAGTGGAATGAAAATTGAGTATTAATTAGCATTACTCAATAAAAAGATTTTTACTTAACTCCCTAAACTTTCATAGTTTTTGTAATCATTCTCTAAAAAAAAAAAAAAAAAAATCTAAATTAATTTAGTGTATTCAACTTTTAAAAGTTTACAATGTCACACTTCCATTAGAATTTTTTTGTTAAACCCTAATGGGCATTAAAAATGTCCAAAATATCAATTTTATATATAGTATTATAAAGGTTATTTCACCCATATGCGGTTTGATTTACTCAATCTCTAATCCTAATGGGGATGGATGAGATTGATAATTTTTAAAGTTTGGTACACTAAATTTAGAGAAATAATTACGAAAACATGAAAATTGAAGGGGTTAAAGTAAGATTTTTTCTTGAAAAAAATTAGAACCCTTAAAGAATAAAGAGAAAAGCTCACTGTCAGTGACCTGGTCGCAAAATATATATAAGATAGATATTAATTAATGAAATGTTTTGTTTTTCTTCGCACCTGCACTTCTCTCTCTAGGGAAAGAAAAGGATTTCGGATGGAACCTGCAGAATTGGTCATAAAAGGCTTTCCAAATTGACTCTACGTACACATACATCCAAATTGCCATGACTTGACATATATATTTAATATTTGCAAGTTGAAGAAGACATACTATACCTGTGGCTAAGGACGGAGCCAGCTTTCAATTTGGGGGACTCAAGGCCAAAACTTTTTTTGATGATGGACCAATTAATAAAAAATACTTTAAATTATTATTATTTTATTATAATTTGGAGAGGACGAGGGTCATTGCCGGTCCCCCTTAATTTGGAGAGGACGAGGGCCAATTTTTTTTTAAAATCAATTTTATAAGAAAAAAATTTAAAAAATTTCGATTTTTTTTGTTTTATAATTTTATTTAAATAAAAATTTACTTTTTAAAAAATAAAATTTTCGTTTAATAAAACGAATTTTTTTTTTTTGTTTTTTAAAACTAAATAAAAAAATAGTTTTGTTTTTTAATAAAAATTTCCGTTTGAAAAAAAAATTAAAATTTTTTGTTTAAAAAAAAATTGTTTTTTTAAAAAATATTATTTTTAAATTAAAATTTTTCGTTTTTTAAAAAAATCAATTTTTTTTTTTTTGAATTTATAGGGGTATTTTTGTCTTATTGAGAAATCTATAGGGACATTTTTGTCTTATTGCTAGCCTTGGGGGGACATTGACAATGTTTTGGTAGTTTAGAGGGAACATTGTCACAATTGAAAGTTTGGGGGGGACATTATCAATTGGGTGGTAGTTTGAGAGGGGTATGTAGACTTTACCCGAATAATAATAATAATAATAAAAAAAAGTAATGTAGTAGTGTAAATTAATAAGCCCTTGGATCAACTTTATTATTAAAAAATAATATAATAATCCAATAGTGGAATGAAAATTGAGTATTGATTAGCATTACTCAATAAAAAGATTTTTACTTAACTCCCTAAACTTTCATAGTTTTTGTAATCATTCTCTCTAAAAAATAAAAATAAAAAATAAAAAAATCCTCTAAATTAATTTAGTGTATATTCAACTTTTAAAAGTTTGCAATGTCACACTTTCATTGGGATTTTTTTTTGTTAAATCCTAATGGGCATTAAAAATTTCCAAAATATCAATTTTATATATAATAGTATAAAGGTTATTTCACCCATATATATATATGCGGTTTGATTTACTCTCTAATCCTAATGGAGATGGATGAGATTGAAAACTTTTAAAGTTTGATACACTAAATTTAGAGAAATAATTACGAAAACATGAAAATTGAAGGGGTTAAAAGTAAAATTTTTCTTGAAAAAAATTAGAACCCTTAAAGAATAAAGAGAAAAGCTCACTGTCAGTGACCTGGTCGCAAAATATATATAAGACAGATATTAATTAATGAAATGTTTTGTTTTTCTTCGCACGTGCACTTCTCTCTCTAGGGAAAGAAAAGGATTGCGGATGGAACCTGCAGAATTGTTCATAAAAGGCTTTCCAAATTGACTCTACGTACACATACATCCAAATTGCCATGACTTGACTTATATATTTAGTATTTGCAAGTTGAAGAAGATATACCGTACCTGCGGCCAGGGCGAAGCCAGCTTTCGATTTGGGGAAACTTTTTTATAAGGGATCAATTAATAAAAAATACTTTAAATTATTATTATTTTATTATAATTTGGGGAGGATGAGGGTCATTGCCGGTCCCCCTTAAATCTGTCTTTGCCTGCGGCACCATCCATCTCAAAGCCTGATAGGCTAAGTCAAAGAAACTGTGGGAGAGTGAGGTCAAGAAGACTGTTTCCTCTCACGTAAACCATTGAACTGCTCAACTTTAGACACCTTCAAGCTTCTCTTCTTAATTTGCCTATAAAAGCCCTTTAAACCTCAACCATTCTCTCCATCTCCAAATAATCATTTCCTTAACCTTTCTAATCATCAAGCTGCTCATATATAGTTTTCTTATTTGTCCTTCTTTGTTTTTTAATTGGCTGTTTTTCATTCTCTCGATCGTATACGTGCAACAACATGCCAACCATGAACAATATTTGCTTCATTTTCTTTCTAATGATGACCTCGATGGCCTCTGTGTCAATGGCATCGCTCAAAGTGGGTTTCTATAAATCAACTTGTCCGTCTGCAGAGGCGATTGTGAGAAAAGCTGTCAACAAAGCGGTGTCAAGGAACCCCGGCATGGCTGCTGGCCTCATCAGAATGCATTTTCATGACTGTTTTGTTAGGGTATGCTCTTTGCAATATTCCATTCTTATTTTCATAAACATCAAATCTTACATTTTATTACAGCTTAGGCGTTTTTCCAAGTCATGTTCAAGGAAAAAAGACTGAAAAAAAAAATTATATATATATATATTGCCTGCCGCAAACCATGCCAAAAACAGATCCCAATATCTATTTGCAAATGGTCCCGGCGGGGCTCGAACCCGCGACCTTCGGCTCATAAGACCAACGCTCTAACCAACTGAGCTACGGGACCATTACGTGAGGGTGTCTGTGTACTTTAAAATTTCTTCCCTAAACTTTCCTTATTTTAGCCCTCCGCAACTCCCTTTAAATTTGAGATTCTTAAATTCATAAATTTCAGCTGTTCATTTCATCTAAACGTCTAAACTTATTAAATTTCTTGAAGGTAACTTTCTTATTAAATACTGAAACATGACTTATTTTAGACTATAAAATAAATTTGAAGCACAAACATGGCTTGGGCATAAATTGGTCCTTCTAGGGTATCTCAATCCTCTAGAACGACTAATTTAAAATTTAATAATAATTTTTATTATCATGTTATTAAAATATAAAAAACTACTAAGCAGTTATAATTTTTTTTTTTTTTTTTTTTTTTTTCATTCAACTGTTATAATTAATCTTATTTTTCCATATAATTTATCTCAGGGTTGTGATGCCTCCATCCTGCTTGATTCAACTCCGGGAAAGCCAGCAGAGAGGGCAAATCCAGCCAACAATCCAAGCTTGCGAGGCTTTGAAGTGATCGATGAGGCAAAGGCTGAGCTTGAAGCTCAGTGCCCACAAACTGTCTCATGCGCCGACATCGTTGCATTTGCTGCCCGTGACAGCGCCTACAAAGCAGGGCACATAAGTTACAGTGTGCCATCAGGACGCCGCGACGGCAGAGTTTCACTCGAAGATGAGCCTTCCGACAATCTCCCAGCACCTACCTTAAACGCCAAGCAACTCAAAGAAAACTTTGCAAGAAAAGGGCTTAGTGTTGATGAAATGGTGACGCTTTCTGGGGCGCATTCTATTGGGGTGGCACATTGCAAGGCCTTCTCAAATCGCTTGTATGATTTCAATTCAACCCACCCACAAGACCCTTCAATGGATCCCATATTTGCTAGATACTTGAAGACCAAGTGTCCACCGCCACAAAATGATGATGATGATGCCCGGGATGGTCCGACGGCGCCGCTTGATGTTCTTACGCCGACGAGGCTGGATAATAAGTACTACACTGATTTGAAGCACCACCATGGCTTATTGACCTCTGATCAGTCTCTTTTGAGCAGCCCTTCCACGGCTGGGATTGTGAGGAACAATGCAAGGCATGGCGCGGCATGGGCTAAGAAGTTTGCGGCTGCTATGGTGAAAATGGGTTACATTGAAGTTCTTACAGGAAGGCAGGGTGAGATCAGGAAAAACTGTAAGGTTGTCAACTAGATTGTTTGGGTTTTACCGGTGAGAGTGGGATTTTTTATTTTATTTTTTTATTATTCGTTTGTACGTTGTTTTCTTTTACTTCGTTCTTCGGTGCTGATTCAAGTGTAAAGCAATTCTTTCTTAGGTTTTTGTCAAATCTAAAGGAATATTCAGAAATGAAAAGTTTGAGTTGTCGGGTTTTTTTTTTTTTTTTTTAATGAAATCTTCACTTCTTCAGAAATCGGTGAAGTGAATTCAATGCAAACAAATAAAAATGGGAAAAATGTAAAATTAGTCGTTTACCTAATTTACAATTAGCTCTCCGCAGTATCAAAATGAACTCAAATGTCTTTGAAGTATGTCAAAAAAACAATTTAGTCTCTACAATTAAATTTCGTAAACCAATTTAACAGATTCTGTTAGTGCGACATTGTCTTAAATATGACAAGTATTATAATTTTATTAGTTCTAATGTTTCACGCTATCATAATCTATAAATTAATTGCAAACAGGATAAATCACATGGACTTTCCCAATAAAATATTTGAAAATATCCATTAACCAATTAATATATGATAATTGCTTAATGGACCCTCTAACAGTCTAACTTTTAATCGTCGTCTCATTCACCAAAAACCTAGGGAAGAAGAAATTTATATGCTTATTAAGCCATGTTTTGAAAAGTAGTATCTTCTGTGTTTTGATTTGAATTATTTATTTTTTGATTCGATAGAAAGTTGAGAAATATTTTTGATTGGGTCTCATTTGAAAAGTCGTGTTGTTTGTATGGTCTATTTTTTTTTTTTTTTTTTTTTTTAAATGGTAGTTTGATAAAACACATACTTATTTTTTTCAAGTATTAAAGTTGAATTCTTACTTATGAAAAATAAATAATAGTAAAATAAAAAAAATGAATAGCAATGAGGCTACCGATCTTATTGAAGAAGAGGGATGATTGCACGGCTACCCTATCTAGTTGGGGTGGTCGCATGGCCACTTAATTCTTATTAGGATTGTTGCGCGACCACCATTCTTTTTCATTAAGGATGATTATACGACCACTTCTCTCTATTTTTTTTTTTTGGAAAATGTATAATAAATCCCTGAATCAACTCTTCAAAATTTTAATCTCTTTAAGTTTTTTTTTTTTTTTTCGAAAATTTAGTCCATGGATCAATTGAAATGGTAATAAAATCTTTGCCGTTAAAATTTTTTAACAGACGTTAGAGCAACTCAAAACGCACCGTTATAATCCATTAAAATATTAATTTAATTTAAAA
>NC_081542.1:3961844-3985005 GCF_901000735.1 Corylus avellana | reverse complement strand
GGGCCACCCCAAAACCCATGGGGTGGCCTGCGGGCCACCCCAAAACCCCTGGGGTGGCTTGCGGCCACCCCATAGGGGTTGGGTGGTGCCACTCCTGGCTAACCTTCAATTTTTTTTCTTTTTAGATTTAATTTTTTAAATTAAATTAATAAAAAATTAATATTTTAATGGGGTAAAACGATGCATTTCGAGTTGCCCTAACGTCTGTTAAAAAATTTTAACGGTAGAGATTTTATTGTCATTTCAATTGACCCAGAGACTAAATTTTCGAAAAAAAAAAAAAAAAAACTTAAGGAGATTAAAATTTTGAAGGGTTGACTCAGGGATTTATTATACATTTTCTTTTTTTTTTCTTTTTTTTTTTTAATTAATATGTCAACTTCCATATCAGAAAAATAAACACTTATTCTTTCAAAATATATATATATATATTTTTTTTTGGTTCTTTCTACAAAGTGACCTCCTCTTACCAGAACAGAGGTGACCAATGAGAATTTTAGAGAATCCAACGGGCCGGATTTTGTTTTGAAAATGTTAGCAAACATAGAATATCCATACTTCCTATTTGATTGAATTCACCAACCACTGAACAATGAGTAATGGGAAATATTGAATTCACTGGAAAGTAACGCCCTTGTTATCAAAGTTACAATTACAAGTTTTTCAAAACGAGGCCTAAGGTTCTGCAGCAGACCTACCCAGCAGCTGATGAATTACCCTGCTTTGGAAATGTATCAGTGTGGTAGGTAAATGAGTTACTGAGAAGCAAAACAACAACCTCGAAATGTATTTATTGAGAGTAAACAATGTCAATGTCTTTAAACTTTTCATTTTTTGTTAGGTGGGTAGTGTCATAAATTCAATACCAATACCACAGATTCATCTTAAAACCCTTTCTTTTAAACAGAAAATTGCAAATCTGTTAGCTTAGATTTGAAGACAAATTTGGTCTGACTTCGAAGTTTTTACAAGAGAACAAGACCAGATCATGGATAACTAAGTAGTTTCAAACAAATTGAGTACTGTTTGGTATGTTTTATATATGCTACTTTCAAAATAACTTTGAAATAAGTTGCATTTAATGACAACCATCAACTACTTTGCCTTCCTAGACAACAATATGCAATACCATAGTACTATGCTGGTGAAAGAGTGACAGTGACTTAATTTCTCTAAAAGGAAAAGCTTGGTAGTATTAAATGAATGGGTTGGCTAAGCTTCTCTTCATTGTAAACAAACAGAGAGATAGTAGAGAGACTGAAAGTGAGAGAGCATTGCTATTTGGTAGGGCAAAGATGGAGAAAGTTGCTAAGGTGTTGGTGATCCTCACCATGCTGTTACTGGTCTTTTCATCGGATGTTGAAGGAGGAAGGCAACTCAAGAGCAAGGAGGAGAAGGTCGAGCACCCGCAGAGCTTTCTTGGAAATGGAGGAGGCATTGGTGGGGTTGGAGGGTTGATTCCAAGCCCGGGTGGGGTTGGAGGGTTGATTCCAAGCCCTGGTTTCGGTGGGGTGGTTGGTTCTGTACCAACAAGCTTTTGTGCTATCTTCCCAGCAGGCTGTGTGCCAGGTCTGCCCACTATCCCTGGTGGTTCCATTGGTGTTGGCTCACCTCCGTGAGAGAATGGTGTCTACTAGCTAGAGATGGGGCTTGTTTTTAGGTTGCTATGTGATTTTTTTTTTTTCTTTTTTCTTTTTTTTTTTTGCTTGAGTGTTTGCTTTTTGAGAAGTTTTAGGGTCTTCAGTTGGCTTTCAATTCTACTGCTGTTATGTAAACAAATACCCCATCTATAATTGATCTATCTTATGGTTTTCTTAGTTTTGTTTGTGCTACTTGATTTGACATTATGGTGTTTTGCAACTCTGTCTCTCCACAGCACCTTCTCTCTCTGAAGAATCAGTCTTAACCAAGAGCACCTACAAAACAAGGGATACTGACCCTAAATCCTTAGCCAAACACTTTTCCTTATTCTTCAATTAATTTTTTATTTTTCTCTTAAGTAAACTCTGAATTGCACCAACAAGGTGCAATATGCTTACATCTTTTGTTAACTTGTGGCACTAATGACCATACTGATTACTGAGGCATAAAGTGTCAGTTTTGTATGATGGAAGCAGTCTAAAAAGAGAGAATGAAATTAAATCTTGACCGTTAAATAAATTATAGCAGATATGTTATATATATATATATATATATATATTTTTTTTATGACACTTAAAGCCAAATTCCTGCATGATTATGGTCCAAACGACTTTGCAAAGTCCATTTGCCATTTGTTTGTCAAACTATCGGGTATGTTTGGAAAAGCACTACATTTTTTTTTTTTTTTTAATTCAATCTACTAAAGTATTGAAATGTGTTCAAAATTCATTTGATTCTTAAGTGCATTTTAATACATGCAGTTTAATAAATTAAATTGAAAAACATTCTTCCAAACTAATTTAGAAAAACAAAGCTTGTATTCCTTTGAATCAAAGTTTCAACATGATTTAAATGTTCTTTGCTTCATTCTTAAGGATGCCCAATTAATTCCTTCGTCTTTGTCAATAGCAAAACAAACGGGAAGAAAACTGAAATATGAGTTATTTTATTTCTCACCCATTAATTATACCTTTTGTTAAAACTGAAAAACAGGTTCGAAAATATAGGGGTGAAAAGATGGTTACGGTCGGCTAAAATCGCTAATCATAACTATATAGACTGTTAGTAAAATTCATTAAACGCCAATGCGGTTAACGGTTAATAACTCTAATAACTGCGTAATAACCGCTAACTACTTTTTAAAGAAAATTAAAAACTTAAAAAAAAAAAAATGACGTCGTTTTTACGGTAATATGATACTATTCTACTACATACGAGATCATTTCTAGATTTTTTTTTATATATTTAAACATAAAAATGACACTAGCGGTTAGTGATTTTTTTAAAACCTAAAAGTGCTAATGATAATCGCCTAAGTAGTTAATAATTTTTTCTAACCGCCTTAAAAACGATTAGCAATTAATAAGATTAATAAGTGAAATTTTTTTTAACCGCTTTCAAAAGCGGTCAATGGTTAGTGGTGTCCGAGCGGTTACTAAACAGCTCGTCTTTCAGACCCCTACCGAGAGACACAGTGGTCAAAACGCTGCCGAGAAAATCTTCCCTTTGTTTTGTCTGAAAAAAACAAAAAAGAAAAAAAAACGCAGCGAAACTATAAACAGTAGTCAATTACGTTTCAATCAAATTTCCGAGTCGAACCCGATTCTGACTCCCGCAGATCTGTTTGTTGTACTAATCAAAGCCGTCTCAAAGTCCCTCAGGTTCTCTCTCTCACCTCTCTACGCAGATGTATGTGTGAATATAATTTACTTTTTTTTTTTTTGTTCTTTTTATTGGGCATTTGTATGAAAGAATTTGTGGGTTATGCTTGTGGTGGCACCGATTATTCAATTTAGTTAGGTGAAAGGAGTGGTGGGTCGGTTAATTTCTATGGGTTGAAGGTTTTTATGGGTAATGGGTTCAATTTATTTTCGTTTGCTTTTTATTTGTATTTGTGCATTTCGTTATTAATATTTTAAAAATCGCACGTAGATTATATGCGCGGGGATATTCGAAGCAATGGTAACGAGTTAGTTGTTGATGAAAAGAAAGAAGAAGCGTGGCTAAGCCTTGAAGTTTGAGATTTGGCAAAAATAGGTTGGGGTGACGTTTAAGTTGTGCAAAAGGGTTGATGGGTTGATGGCTTTTAAGTGGTTTTGCTTCAAATGAAGGAGGGATTTGTTGGTTTGGTGTTTTGCTGATTTAAATGGAAATTCATTCGTAGATATTTGTATGCTGTCACGAATAGACAGTTCAGCATTGTGGCGAATGAAACGATAACACTGAACCAGTTATAAATAAAGTAAAAGAAATAATGAGTTAAGCCTTAAGTGTTGAAGGCAAATGAAGTTTAGAGAGAGTGAAAAGCAGTTTCTGTTTCTTGGTTGCTATGTGGGTTAATGTTTGTTGTTACTGTGGATTGAGATACTATGTGCTGTAATAGGTTTGAAAGGCCGTAGCTTTTAGTGTTCTTGCAGGCTGATTTTGGCATTTGGATGCATATTTCCCTGCAAGCAGTATCTGGTGTTTGAGGTCTAATTTACATTGCCAGGGTTCTGTGTGTTGACTGTGAACATTAATCTATATTTTTATCCTATTTACTGACTGGTCATGTAAATCCCACTGTTATCACATTCTATATGGTTCATGATCCATGAGATGATTGTAACCTGCTGTAAAGAGGCTTATGAGTTTTAAAGTATGTCTTCTTTTTCTTTATCCGTTTTACCGATTAACATAAAGCTTGAAGGTGCCATATATTCACCTCGTAGATATAAGTAAAGGGCATATTTTTTCTTATGTTATTAATTTGGATCCTTTATTTATGAAAACTCTACTCAGGTCTCCATCATTTTTCACCATTAAACCTTAGTAATAAGAAGATGATGATTATTCTCATGAGCATATGATGGAGAGGTGAGACTAGAAACAGCTGCCCCTATTAAACAGCTTTAATATTTGTCAACAGTCTTATCTTGAGCCCTGGTAATGATCTGAACATGAATAAGTCTGTAGTGGGAGCTATTGCAAACTAAGGAAGAAAATTCGGTCCCCCCTTCAAACAGCTGTAATATTTGTCAATATTCTTATCTTTAGCCAATTAGCCCTGGTAATGAACTGAACATGAATAACTCCTTAGTGGGAGCTATTGCAAGTCATATTGTTTTCCATATGGGGTCCTTGGTTGGCCAGAATGTAATGGTGATCCCAACATAAAATCACTTCTATTTTGATTTTATTTTTTTAGCTCGGAAGAGAGATACAATGGATGATAGCTGTGCTGTCTGTGCTGAGACACTTCTGTGGGTGGCATATGGATCATGTGGCCATCGGGAGGTCTGCTCCACTTGCATCATTCGTCTCCGTGTCATCTGTGATGATCGTCGTTGCTGTCTCTGCCAGTCTGAATCCAATATCATCTTTGTCACCAAGGTTAGCCTTTTTTCTTCTTTCCAGTTTTTGATGTTCATATATGATTTTTGTGTTTGGTTTTGGGGCCATTAGCAAGTCTTATATATAAGCAAGCTCTTGTTGGATCCAATCGAGAGCTATAAGTTGGCATATGGTAACTTCTCCACAATTACTTCTGTTCTCCTATCTTCTGCTTGCAGACACTGCTTTGAAAGAGAAAAAGACCCATGTTCACACTGTTCTGAGTTGTACCTGCAATGCTTGATGAATTATTACATGATTTACTTAATGATATACTTCTTGATTGTAATGTATTGTTCGTTACTGCCCTGTTTTCCAGGCTTTAGGAGATTATACAAGGATGATTAATGACTTTTCAGTTTTTCCAGCTGATCCAACAGAGGGTCAAGTTGGGCCATATCGGTATCATGAAGGGGCACAAGCGTATTTTGATGATGTGGATCACTACAAGATGATAAAGGCCATGTGCAGGCTATCATGCATTGTTTGTGATAAGATAAATGAACAAAGGAATGAAGGGTCAGAGAGCAGAGCAGAGTTCAAGAACATTGAGCAGCTGAGAGGCCATTTGTTCCACCGGCATAGACTGTTCATGTGCAGCCTTTGTTTGGAAGGTAGGAAGGTGAGATATGTTTACATGACATTAGATATTGGTGACACTTTAAGTTTTGTATACCATTACTCGATAATTAAAGGAGTTGGATTTAAAGTATGTTACGATGTGGCTACTGAATTTGGTTTTGTCTCTGTCCATCTTATTTGATTACCCACTACATAAATTGCTCTGTGAAAGGATACAATGGAGGTTGTTTGTAGAGCTTCTCATCCTAAATTCTTATTGATTAATACTGATCTTTCTTATATTTTGGACGGACTTTTGAGTTCTTACCTTAGCACTCTCTTCTCTTCCCCTTGTTGGGTTTGGTATCGGATGAATTTTCTGTAGAAAATTCTCTAATATATTTCTAAAATTATTCTCTTGTCCTAGAAACATGAATCGGGTACAGAAAATGCTCTCTTTGATTTCTTTTGAAAATTCATCTCTTGTTCTAGAAGCATTTTTCTAGAACCCGATATGTGCATCATATGTTACTGACTTCACTGTGCATTGTGCACCAGATATTTATCTGTGAGCAAAAGCTATATAACAAATCTCAGTTGAATCGGCATATAAAGACGGGTGACTCAGAGGTTGATGGCAATGAAAGTGAAAGAGGTGGATTTATGGGACATCCTATTTGTGAATTTTGCCAAAATCCTTTTTATGGGGACAATGAGCTGTACTTGCATATGTCTACTGAACATTTTACTTGCCATATATGTCAAAGGTAAATGATGCTTCTCTTTATGAGAAGGTAGTAAATTGCTTTTGCGTATAAGCAAACTTACTCTTTCAAGCATCCAATTTACCTTGTTCCTTGCAGGCGGCATCCAGGACAATATGAGTACTATGAGGATTACGGTGACTTGGAGGCTAGTTGTTTTCTGTTTTTTTACATCTTAAATATCCTTGTGTTTTCAGTGAATCTTTCTTCTTAAGATTTGTGTTGACATCAAAAGAAATCTTGCAGATCCATTTTCGTCAAGAGCATTATTTTTGTGAGGATGAGACTTGCCTTGCCAAAAAATTTGTTGTTTTTTCAACTGAATCTGAACTTAAGGTGAAATCTTTGCTTACCCAAATATTTTTTAGTTCTCCTTTTGTTTTGAATATTTTCCGTTTCTTAATTGTTATTTTTATTGGAAATTACTGTCTCACTTAAATCTAATATCTATAGAGGCATAATGCCATGGAACACGGAGGGAACATGTCTCGATTTAAGCGTAATGCCACTCTTCAGGTTTGTATGCATTTTCTTAAGTTTCCATTTTTTGTGTTCTCTCATGCAAAGCACCATTGACAGTTTGTGGACCTGTCTGGCATTTAATTTTGATGCTCGTCTGTCATTCATACATCTTATCACGTTGAAATGGGTGTATCTACTGTTTCTTCTTCTTTATTTTCAGATACCAACAAGATTCCAGTATTGGCGGAGTAATGAGCAAGATCGTCAAGGTAGAAGACGCGGTTCTCGTCTTCATTCATCAGACAATCAACTTTCTTTGGCCATTCAAACTACTTTTGAGACAGCCAACGTTGAACAGTATCGTCATGCTATATTAAGTGCCCAAGCAGTTTCCAATGACCGTGAAGCACATGATTCTGAATCAATCATTAACTCTTTTGAACCATTAGCTATCAGAGAATCTGAGACACCTTCAAGAGATAGTCATGCTTCAGCACGAAACACGACTGCACGGTTGGAAGAATCATACTTTCCTCCACTTCCAGTGGCTTCTAGCAGCAGTAGACAGAAATACAGAAATGATTCAGAAGAATTGAGTGGGAACACAATGGCTGCTCGTCTTCGTCACCAAAACAATGGAACTGTAGCTGTTCTTAATTCTTCTCTGGCATGGCCAGCAGGAAGTCATCAACCTAGCTCATTATCAAATTTTCCCAATTCTTCCAAGAGGAAGCCCGCAAAAGTTAATGAATATTTACCTTCTACTCGTGTAAGCCCTGCTCAGTCTAGATTAGCCACAGCTGATGTAGTTATATCATCTAATTATCGTAGTTCGTCAAGGAATTCAGGTAGCACCAGTCAGGTTGGCCACTCTGCTTTGATTCCCAACCTTGTAGACACAGGTTCTTTTGAGACTTCTGTTTCTAGTTTTCCTCCTCTCTCTGCTTCTCAAACTAATAAGACGCCCTCAACTAGCCAGCCTAAGCCAAAGTTGGAACATGTTCACCCTGCTAACAAGTCTCTGGTGGAAAAAATCCGTGCTGCTTTAGAATTTGATGAAAACAAATATGCTGCATTTAAAAAAATGTCTGCAGAGTATCGCCAGGGCTTAGTTGATACAGGGGAATATCTTGCCTCTATTTATCAGTTTGGTCTGTCACCTCATGTTCTTGAGCTAGCTAGACTCTGTCCTGATCCTCAGAAGCAAAAAGAGCTTGTGGAGACTTACAATTTTAACATGAGGACCTGTGGTTCTCATGACAACAGTTTGAGTAGTGATGATGGTTGGTGCAAAAACAAAAGAAGTTCCAAGAAAGGTAAGAAGAAGTGTGGAGAGAATGGGTTAAGTGGTTCAGAGGATGCTTTGGCTTATAGAATTATCAGCAGTGCAAGGAATTTGCAATCAAATTATGGGCCTTCTGATGGAGAGGTGGAGGTCTTATCAACGGATGGGAATCGTATTGGGAAAGGCAAATCGAAGATTGATGTGGATGATGAACAGACCAACTCAACTCCTATCAATCAGTTAATAACAGAGCCAAAAATCCAAGATAGTTCTCATTTTGCTGGTGGTGGCTCAAAGAAAAACTTCAGGACCGGGGGAGGAGGAAATAAGCAAGGGAAAAAAATTTCGAAGTTCCTTAGAAACCGCCTTGGTAACAATGCAACATCACTTTTAGATTATTCTGATCCAGGTCCTAATCAAACTGAAGAAAAAGCAGATGAAGATAAGGACCCGCCCCAGGGATTGCAAGTTTGCGGAGCTTGGCGTAATGGGGGAGGGCGGAGAATTGTGGCGATTACCCAGAGAGAACACAAAAAGTGATGTATTTGTTGTTTAATCTGAATTAAGAGTTGCCAGTTTGTTAGTATAGGATAGTTGGCACCTCTAGCACTGGAATGCTATCCCTTTTTGTATCATTGTGTCCCTTCTGTTTCCTTCTTGGCCTGTATGTTTCCTAAATGTTAATGGACTTTGCGACACCGGATTATTAGAAGCGGGGAATTGGCTCAAACAAGCCTCTTGTTGACTTTTGGTTAAGCCCCTCATAATTTGATTATTTATGTTTTCAGAAAATGAAAAATGCTTGTTCTCCCATGAGTACATCATGTTTATATATGGCTGTATGTTTTAAGAAAAGAATACAACTGTAATGTGATAAAGACAAACAAAATTGAGAAGATTTTGATTCTAGAGGGATTGGGAACAGGGAAAGATAGGGAAAATAAACGTTGGGCCTTCGGCCGGTCTCTTGCCAAGGGGGCTAAGGTGATGGAGGAAAGGGTTAAAGGGTACGGTAATTTAAATTAAGTTAATTAATTTAGTGCGGTAAAAGTAGCATCACGCGGGGATAGCTCAGTTGGGAGAGCGTCAGACTGAAGATCTGAAGGTCGCGTGTTCGATCCACGCTCACCGCATGTTTTTCCACTCTATGCTTTTATTTCCCTTTCTTTTCTTCTTCTGCTGGGGATTACCCAATTTCAATTTTTGGATGATGTGTCCCACCAAATCCTTAAAGGGCAGATGGCATTCTTTATGCATCATACATATCACATACATACATCCATCCTTTTCCAATACTTAAATCAATCTATTGTCACACCAACCAATCTTGCATTACTTTTTTTTAATTTATTTAGCATTGTTTATAAGCAAATTGGCAAAAAAGGATAACTTCTTAGAAATACAAAGTGGATAGATATCCCCTGAGTGCTGGGATATGCGAAATTGTGATCAAGACATACATACATACACAAAAAAGGCATCACCATGACATCATGCTTAGGCTTCAATTACAATATTAACCTCTTTTAATTTCTTTTGGACACACATTTCTTTCAAATTGAGTTGAATTTTTTTTTTAATAGCATTAAAAATAGTTAAAAGAAAATTCTATTAAAAAAGCTTATACTTCTCACATGCTTTTAAAAAAACATGAAATTTTGTCGGTTTCTTAATCAGCACTATTGAACCAACCAACCCACCAACTTTATACTATCTTCTTATTATTATTTTTGGGTGGATTGAAAGGGGTTGGGTGCATGATATACGATTTTCATGATGTGTTAACACCGTGGACTCCAACACCTAATATAAAATACAAAAAATGAAAATACAAAAATATTAATCTAATATAACTAACTGAATATTATTCAATTCAACTGAATTGGAGGTGATCATGTTCCGGTTTTGAGGCATGCATGTGGATGTGAATCCATACAACATACAACGTGGTTGTCAATAATTTTAGGAGGGTTAAATACTAAATATCCTCCCTGGGGTTTCACAACTTTATTTTTTTCCTCTTAAAGTTTGATTTTTATCACAGGAGGTCCTTGTAGTTTTGATAATAGATCAAATTAGTCCTCTGTCAGTTGATTTAACAGAATTTCATGTGAACCAATAAGATGTTGATACGTGGCACTTACTTAATTTTTTTTAAAAATTAAAAAAAAAAATGTATATATATATATATATATATATATATATATATATATTTTTTTTTTAAAAAAGGAAAAAAAGAAAAAAAAATTTATGGCATTAAAGGCCGAATGGCCAGCGAGCTACACCCCCAATTTTTTTTTTTTTTAATTTTAAAAAAAATTTTAAGTGCTACGTGTCAACATTTGATTGGTCCATGTGGAATTCCGTTAAGTCAACTAACGGTCAATTGACGGAGGAGTAATTTGGTTTATTATTAAAACTACAAAGACCTTCTGTGATAAAAATTAAACCCTACAAAAAAAAAAAAAAAAAATAAATAAAGTTATGAAATTTAAGGAATTATTTAGTATTTAACCAAGAAGTGAAAGTGGGGATGTGAGGTCACTCTTATTTGTGAGGTAACAGGTGCCACTAATTCCATGACGTGGCTTAATGAGAATGGTGGCCAACAATTGAGGATCATCCAATAAACAAAAGAGGAGCTCTGTCCCTCCAAATCTACCCACCATTTTCCACTCATGGGTGTGTCCCAGTGGAGTCAGCAGTCACCACCATTTCACCAACCGCGTTGGACTGCTACGTGTCTTTTCCCAACATCTTGGGAACCTCTTCTGAAAAGATTTCTCAGTTTCAGCTCATTATATAAGCTCATTGCACTCTGGCTCATAAGCTTTCCATCGGCTCACAATTGTAAGAATTTCTTTCGATTTTTTTTTTTTTAAGAGGAAAAATGTTACAACGATGATTATTTTCATTCTTTGATCCGAATAAAAAAATGAATGAAAAAATTTTATGGGAATGCTATCAAACATTAAGAGAGGTAAAGGCCCAATTTGCTAAAGCATATACACGATAATTGACATATTTAAAAACTTTTGAAGCATTCCAATTTTAAAAGAAAGAAATATCAAGTCTTAAATTAAAGTCATTAAAGCACTAGTAACAGCTTCTTTTTTATTTTTTTTTAAGTTTAGGGTACAAAACTAGTTGTTGCTTTCCTATAAAAATATATTTCACAATAGCTTCTTTTACCTTTCTCTATACTATTAAAATATTATTTTTTTACAAAATACAAATTCTTTACTTACCTTCACTTTTTTCACAAAATTTCAATTCAATTTTTAATTAAAGACAAAAAGATGAAAGATGAGAGAGAAAATATAAATATTTATATTAAAATAATGTATAAGATATCGTTATTTATATTTATAATATTTATATTAAAAAACGCTGTAGCAATCATTGAAGGTTGGTTAAATGTAGGAAATCTCATATGAGTAGATTTTTGTGATTTTTGTAAAATTTTTCCTAAACATAAGAAAATGGATAACATATAAAACATCTGTTGCTAGTACTCTAGAAGCAAGTTGTCCGGTAGCAAAAAAAAAAAAAAAAAAAATGGCTGATTCACAGCTAAAATTACCAAGAACACATCCCCTTCAAGCAGACAATTCTTAGAACCTGAACAATTACATAAGAAAAACACACAAAAAAAAATCAAAAAAATCAATGAGGGAAGCCGTAGTCTGAGCCATGAAGCCAAGAAGATCACATCAGGAGTTGGTGAACTCTAAAAAAAGCCAACAGACTGAACCGGTAACCCACCTGCCGCAAAGACAAAAATCCAAATAGGTGGGTCTGTCACTCTCTCCCACCGACTCCAACCAATCCCCACCGTCAATCAACCCCCCATCGAACGGCCTAAATCCCACTCCCTATATACCAGCTTTGAGATCTGGAGCCCACCGCCATAAACAAATCAGAAATAGTGTTATGATGGGAGCATTCTCATTTTGTTTCCCATGAGCTCTCCAGTATTTTAGACTATGGAAATCATCACGATGGATTGCAAGTAAATATTTATAATAATTGTGTTGAATGATTAACAAAAGGGCGGGAGAGCTCATGAGGCTCACGAAAGGGGCTATCTCAGAGTAGCATTTTGCAGTTGAAAAACAATCAAGACCGTCTATTCCTACTAGATCTAAAGTCGTCCTCACTCTGTCCCATTACCTTTCTGCCTATAAATAGTGACCCTCCAAATTCTCGCAAAGAACCACATAGTCCCAATTGAGAGCAAGACTCGGGGACAAGCCAGGACAAGTCAAAGGTCAGGTTGCTCTTAAATCAAACATCTGGGTTTTACAATTTTCATCTACATCATGGTTTTCCCAAGTTGTATTTGTGTTTAATTCCTTGATTGGTGCTTTAGTTCCTTGATTAAAGCTTATGTTTTTGTTTGTATGTTTGTTTGTTCTTTTGGGCTGGAATTTATAGTTGCTGGGTTATTATGCTTGGTTTTTGTGTTTATGTATTGGGATTTATGCTAGCAAAATCTCTGTTATAGGGTTCTGTAAGTGCTAGTGTCAATTACTTTGAAGCAGTTTAGTTCATCTGTACCATTAGTTTGGGTGGAAATAGTGCAACTTTGGTCCTTGGGCAACATTTGAGTAAATGTATGCTTATGGGTTTTTTTTTTAAAATTTTTTTATTGGTGTTAATTACATAAAAGGAAGGAAAAAAATTTGAGGCTTTTAATAACCAATTTTCTTATATGACTTGATAAGTTTATTGTTACTTTGTGATTTGTTTACGTTGAAAGTTGAGAGTTCTGATGGTTTCTCTGATCGTTTATATCAATTTATTGGGTTGGAAATGACATTAGCTTCATGGGTTTTCCTTGTTATGTACCGACTTTAGAATCTATTTGCTCTTCCTCTCTCACATGTAAGATTCTGTCCAACTCTTTTTGATTTGCTTGGTTTGGGATTATGGGTCTTTAGTCGTGACGCTTTCTAGATTGGTGTTAAGAATGGCTCTTCCCAATTTGTGAAGAGCAGGATCATATTCTCATTCTAGTATACTTTCATTTTAATATAATTTGTTCCAGAAATGTGCGTGATACTTGGCTTGTTGGTGCTTCTCGACTTTTAAATTTTTGGATAATTTGTTAAGACACTGTGCTTAGATACTTGTATTTGTCCCGATAGTTTTCTTGGGTACTGCTCATTCACATGGTGACATATCTGTCTGTGATATTGCTCTTTGCAGCTTTGGCAAATTGGCATAATGGATACCTTCCTATTCACGTCTGAGTCTGTGAATGAGGGCCATCCCGATAAGCTCTGTGATCAGATATCTGATGCAGTGCTTGATGCCTGCCTTGAACATGACCCTGAGAGCAAGGTTGCCTGTGAGACTTGCACCAAGACCAACATGGTTATGGTCTTTGGAGAGATCACAACTAAATCCAATGTAGACTATGAGAAGATTGTACGAGACACATGCCGTACAATTGGATTTGTTTCTGATGATGTGGGACTTGATGCTGACAACTGCAAGGTTTTGGTTAATATTGAGCAGCAGAGCCCTGATATTGCTCAGGGTGTCCACGGTCATCTCACTAAGCGGCCTGAGGATATTGGTGCAGGTGACCAGGGTCACATGTTTGGATATGCTACGGATGAGACACCCGAGCTTATGCCTCTCAGCCACGTTCTGGCTACCAAGCTTGGTGCACGCCTCACTGAAGTTCGCAAGAATGGGACTTGCCCCTGGTTGAGACCTGATGGGAAAACGCAAGTCACTGTTGAATACTACAACGACCATGGTGCTATGGTCCCAGTACGTGTCCACACTGTTCTTATTTCCACACAGCATGATGAAACTGTTACCAATGACGAGATTGCTGCTGATCTCAAAGAGCATGTTATCAAGCCTGTCGTCCCGGAGAAGTACCTTGATGAGAAGACCATCTTCCATCTCAATCCATCCGGGCGTTTTGTCATTGGGGGGCCTCATGGGGATGCCGGTCTCACAGGCCGGAAAATCATCATTGATACTTATGGTGGATGGGGAGCCCACGGTGGTGGTGCCTTCTCTGGAAAGGACCCTACCAAGGTAGATAGGAGTGGAGCCTACATTGTTAGGCAGGCTGCAAAGAGCATTGTTGCTAATGGGCTTGCTCGGAGGTGCATTGTCCAGGTGTCATATGCTATTGGTGTTCCTGAGCCATTATCAGTATTTGTTGATACTTACGGCACTGGGAAGATTCCCGATAAGGAGATTCTGAAGATTGTGAAGGAAAGCTTTGATTTCAGGCCTGGGATGATTGCAATTAATTTGGATCTTAAGAGAGGTGGAAATGGGAGGTTCTTGAAGACAGCCGCTTATGGACACTTTGGAAGAGATGACCCTGACTTCACATGGGAGGTGGTGAAGCCTCTCAAGTGGGAGAAGCCCCTGGAGTAAAGCTATGCAGGTGATCAAGAATGTGCTTGGTCTTTGCAGCTTCTCTTGGATCGGGGAGTGCCTATTGTTTGATGGCCATGTTTTTTTTTTTCTTTATTAATTTTTTTTTGCTTTCTGTAATGTTCTTCTGCTGTCTTTGGCCATATATGGAGTTGAATCATAGTTGATGAAAACATGTGGAAGAAAGCTGCATCAATATCATTACTGGATTGCCAAATGAAAGAAGAGATCAGCTGCAGAGCAGCATCAATGTATTAATGTATTTGTTTGTGAACAACGAGATTCGGGTGATTGATCCATTTTCATTTTGTAATTCCTTATTTGTTCATTTCTCTCTTTCGATATTTCTTCTTGAGCCTAAACTTTTCATCCTGCTGACGGGCAAAATCTTGAGCTGCCAGCCAGTCTGCTGCTGAAAGATTTAGTTGATCATTAATCCCCTTTCTCCCCATCTGTCTGTATTTGCCCAGAAAAAAAAAGAAAAGAAAAAACGTTTTCAACCGCTGACATTAGATCTCATAGTTTCCATCCAGGCATTTCTGGTATATGGCTAGTTTTTCATCACAATCTTACAGAATCTCTCTCAAGCTACCAGATACAATTTCTTCCACTTGATCAATTTATACATCATATCTTACAAAACATGAGAAATTTGCAGATCATCAATCAAGCACACTGATCAAGACATTACATGCAAACAAAAGGCTTGCTGGCTGCATACAACATCTCCATCCTCTACAGGGAGCCAAAGGTTTACCTACGCTGGAAGTTCAGCCGTCCTATAAAATATGCAAACAAGGAAACAAAAACAAGGGGGAAGGCAATGAGAAGAACCGCCACAAGAGGTAAGCGATCATGGTGAAACCCAAAGTAATCTTTTAAGAAGGCTGCCACCGTTTTGGTTTCTCCAAACACCATGATCTCTGTATTTATATCTCCATATTGTGAAGTAAGCAAACCGTTCAGCGACCAAGATGTAGGAGTAAGATAATACATCCAGACCCACCACTTTGGAATTTGCTGCAAAGAGTAATACAACCTGCTCAGTTCAACACTTCAACTATACATTCAAAATGTTCGCACCCACATATACTTTATGGTCCACATTATTGACAAGTTTTGCAGGCATTTAGCAGCTTACCGGTTCAGGCATCAGAAAACCAGAAAACAGGTTGAAGATTGTGTAGAAGGCTGAGGACAAAATTCCAGCTATCATGAAGTTCGGCGTCATCGACACAAGTAGCATCCCCATATAATTGAAGTACAGCAATGAACAAAATATTGCATAGAAGTACCAGAAAACCTTATAAGCTGATCCATAATATCCAATCATTGGATATGTGATTATCACAAATATAGCAGTTTCGGTGAAAAGATAGGGAACTTCCACTATCACCTGCAAAATCAGTATTCAAAACTGTATAAGCCAAAAAAATACTAGCTAAACAAGAGGCCCCTGATCAAGATCTTAGGTTCCAATCTCACTCTCTCTCCTTTGGTGGATCAACAGTGATAGTAGGCTGCAGAAATAGAACTGATTGGTAGAAAAAGGGCGCAATGAGCTGCCTGTATTGCACGTGAGATGACTTATACTATCATTGTCAAAGATCTAGCAAGAAGCTAAGTGCTGAGATGACTCATACTATCCTGAAATCAAGTCTACAATAAAATTATACCTGTCCAATTGAATAAGCCCATGAAGAGTACATCCCTGAAAATCTTTCCCGGTACATAACGGTTCGCTCTGTTGCAACATGTTGTAGAACTGTTGTACAGTTATTTATACCCAAGAAGATCACAGCAGCATACATTGAACCGAATACATTGAATAAGTTCTGCTGGTTATTTCTAACAGATAAAAAAAAAAAAAAGTTAGTTCTTTGCAAAACTCTACAACTCACAATGCATAACATTATTTAGACAAGATAAAGAAGACCAGTAATTTCTCATGTGATAACATTTTTCTACAAGAAAAAAAAAAAGAAGTTAAAAAATATAAAAACTCACAATTTTTTTCCTTGGTTCCAATATAATGCCCCAAATATTAAAGCTGTTACAAACGAATGCATGATCCGCATCAAGTTGTATGCAGGATTCCTCCAATAAGACAAATGCTGTTTCCATAGGCAAGATTTGATTTGTCCCCAACCATTTTGTGAAAAGCGGGTAGGAAAATGCAGATCTCTTGAACCATGAGGTGGAGTGCTCAACTGCCTCACAAGCTCTTTGTTGTTCCTGCAAATGGGGTAATAGTAGGAGTCATATCCAAGATTTGAAAGATGGCAATACAGGTCATATGAAGATCACTCATCTTGAGGACAATAATATGATTTGCATCTTTTGATCATATTATCTGACATCCGGAATAAGCTATGCTAGAAATGCTGCTACATCTTACTTTTGAAATAGCAACACTTTATTTGACATTATACAAGACAACCAATGACAGTTGCAGTTGAACACAGCATGCAACTCACTCATATAAAGTAGATTCCCTGTATTTCTGGGCAAAATCTACACCAAGTACAGCTTCTGCAGATATAGAAGTGACCTCTAACATCCACGTTGCTGGATTATAATTATCTCTAATCTTTGGAACTCCCGAAATACCCTGTCAGAGTAAAAGTTGATTAAAATGAAGATTTATCAACTGAACCACTCAAAGTAAGTAGTATTACCATACAAGAATGAACGCAGGAAAAAGGAAGTATATACATGTATTCTTACAGCAAACTGACCTCAAAATATTCTATAACCCTACTTGAATGCTGTCCTAATGGTCCAGAGTATATCATGTGTCCACCAGTTTTTAGAAGGATTAGCTGCAAAAGAGAAAAAAAGGCTTGAGCTAAATAACTCTTCCAAGATTAGATAACAAGAAAAATGTTGCCTATACTACATTGTTTCTCATTTTCACTTTTTGATAGTAGGCTGGAATGAACCTCACAAGTTCATACTCTGGTTGCACCACAACAGAGTACATTATTTCCTCCATTGCATCCAAAATCCAAACTTCCTAGACTGTTTCTTTATCTCTTTAGTAGTCATGCTACTAGTGAAATCAACAGCACTTCCAGAAGCAACAGAATAGCTTCTTCTTGGTTTCAAAAGTAAATTCTAGTCACAATTTTTCTTTTAAAATGCTCAGAAATTGGTTTTTCACCTCATCAAATGATTCAAATATGTCAATACTAGGTTGGTGGACAGTACAAACAATTGTTCTTCCTGTATCAGCTACATTCTTCACTGCTCGCATCACAATTGCAGCTGCTCTTGCATCCAAACCCGTTGTTGGTTCATCCATGAAGATAACAGAGGGGTTGGCAACAAACTCCACAGCTATTGTAAGCCGCTTACGCTGCTCTGTTGATAGACCACTAACTCCAGTTACTCCTACTAAGGCATCCTTTATTTCATCAAGCTCAATGGTCTCCAGGACTTCATCCACAAATTCCTACAAGACATGCCACGGCAATTTCCACAAATTATTATCCCAACAATGATTATAAAACCAAACCTGACTTAATGTCTGTCAGTACATGGAGATCTTACAGCTTTAGTTTTTGAGTCTATCTCAGGAGATAAACGGAGCCAAGCAGAAAAGATCACCGATTCTTCTACAGTGATTTGAGGAGAATGTATATCAGTTTGCTCACAGTAACCAGATATCCTAGCAAACGTTTCTTGAACCTTGGGATACCCTCCAATCTTTGTTTGCCCTTCGATATAGCCACCGGTCTTTCTTCCTGCTAGAACATCCAGAAGAGTTGTTTTCCCAGCTCCACTGACACCCATTAATGCTGTAAGAACACCAGGCCTCAATGCACCGGTAATATCAGAAAGAAGTTGGAGTTTTTTGTTGGTGAATCCCCTTTCCCTCATTTCCTGGTAGCCGAAAAGGAAAAAGAAGAATAAAATGAGAGGATATTAGTGCAGTGTTATGTGAATGGTTATCAATTAACCAACCACCAGAAAGTTATATGAAGTTAAATGTGATTACCAAGGGGGAGTCAACATAGTATTGCACTTCTTGAAACACTACTGTTAAGGGTGTAAAAGGTAAGACCATCCTGCCTGTGAGTTAAGGCAAGGCACTCATTAAATGGCCGAGAAATTTATCTAAACAAACATAGATAGATAATAATCTGAAGAGCAAGAAAATTGATCTAACCTTTATTTGGTTCCATATTAGTATGTGGAGGAAAATTTCTAGATTTTTTGTCCACATGGGCATCATGGTGTGAATCTTCACTTCCTTGAATTTTGGAGAGCTTTTCATGCGAAATAATAGCACGAGATGATCCAGGAGCTGATGTTTATTAAACGAGAATGGATCAGCATGTATTGTCACCTTGCTATTTAAGTTCAAATATAATAACGATAATGAACTTACACTTCAAGAAACTTAAGGCCAGGATGTATCCAATGTTGAAAGCTAATGCAAATCCAAATAAGGCACCAACTGATATCCAATATAGGTTTCCATTAAAGTTTAGTCCTCGACTTTCAAGTATTTCTAGCCCTATTGTAATGTTTGTGGACAACATCTACAGATAAGAAAGGAAATCAAATTTAAGTGGTAAGGCAATGGATAAGGAACGAATAATGCATGCCATAAGATACACACCTTCTGCCATCTTGGGGCAAGAAATTCATTTACAGAAAGGCCTATCTCTCCATACGTCAGGGGAGAAACCCAGAAGCCCCACTTCAACCAAACAGGTATAGAAGCTGCAATCAACAACACATCTCAGTTTGTCCTTTCAACTGAATCTCTTATAATTGGATTGACAAAAAGAGTTAAACCTTACATTTTTTGATGATGAAGCCGCCAAATGTTACGAGAAGTAATATTGCAAAACTAGCAGCTGTCATCGAAGCATTATTATTCTGAAATACCGAGGCCAGGAAACGGAACATGGATAATGAAGATAAGTGCACTGCAAAAAGTAGAACAAACTGGCGGAAGAACCTAAAAACCAGCAAATGATTAAAGAGTCACAACTAACAGAATTTGACAATGCTGCTGCACTTAACATTCCTAATATTGGACAGCAACGTAAGTATATGCTAACTTCATTTGTCTTTGTCAGACAACATAGATAAAGTAAACCCTGACTTGCATAAAAAGTTTTCCAACAAAAATAAAATAAAGGAACAAATAAATATACATATTTTCGTGTCAAACTCACCTCTGGGCCTCAGGAGTATACCCAATAACATAATATGTAAGAGTTGTCCAAACTATAGAGTCCACAAATGAAAGAGGAATCTTTAGAAGACTTGCTGGAATAGCATAAGCCCAAGCTGGGTAGAAACACATTGCTTTCTGTTTGTAGAAAACTTCAAGCCTTTGAATAGTCATGGACAACTCTGGGATCCCATTAACAAGAAAGATGATAAGAGCAAAAAACAGGGCACCCATATAGTAATTTGCATGAGTAACATCAACATCCATGCGAGTCCGTAAAAATACAGTCATCGTGATACATGCAACAATAGTAACCTGCAGATAGAAATAGCAAAACATGTTTTAGATTTTGCAGGGCCTTTGACAAAGTAAATAAAGAATTGTGATAGGAAGAATGAGCATATGTTTTAATGCCCCAACCCGGGAAAAAAATAAGCATAAAGGATCGGGGAACATCTACAAAAGTACAAATCATCTTAACCTGAGTTGTTTTGAATATATAGATAAAAGAACTCCTTTTCATGAGAAGAAGTTCCCTTGACGCACAAGCTCTAAAAAGTTCCCATTTAGAAAGAGAATATGGACTAAAGGAAAGAGCATTTTGATGGCTTTGGGATTTATCATATGGCTCTGAGAGCTCCTCATCTAGCTTCTTTCCATAAGGAGACTCCTTGAACTTCCTAGAGAACATGTCAACTGAAACATAACTGTAAGGTACTTCTGTGCGATGCCAGTATTGTGCTTGATCTTTTCTAGAGATAACCTGCATAAACACAGGATGAAGTAGTTCTTTTGAACAAATGAAAGTTTAAAAGAAAACAATTGTAAGCTGCTGCTATATACTTACCTCTTGGACAAAATCAGCAACCCCTTTCCTCTCAGGACACTTAAAACCGCAATCCTCAAAATACTCTAGAACATGATCACGTGGACCATGATACACAATCTTTCCTCCTGACATTAAAATGAGGTCATCAAAAAGATCAAAGGTTTCTGGTGCTGGCTGAAGAAGCGAAATCAGTACTGTAGCATCTGTGATATGCACCAGCTGCTGAAGACAAGTAACAACTTGAAATGCAGTGGAACTATCTAACCCATTTGTGATTTCATCCATTAACAGAGCTTTTGTAGGACCTACAATCATCTCCCCTGAAAAAAAGAAAAAGAAAAGTCAAACTCATAGTAGTCAAAATCTAACCTGGGATTGGATATTATTCAAATTACCTGTAGTCAATCTCTTTTTCTGACCACCAGATATGCCTCTTCTCAATGCATCTCCAACTAGAGTGTCAGCACAGATATCAAGTCCAAGGATCTGAGAAGCCAAGTTAGCAATGGACATAAACTGGTGAGGTAGTTGTCCATTTATTACGAATTACAGAGCAAAAGTTTGCTTTCAGCTTTGTTAAAAGAGAATGACCTTTAGTATGTAGTCTGTTTGAATTGTGCTTTTTAGTCCTTCAACAGAAATTGCCTGTTCAAACAAATATTACATCAATATTACAACATTACCTTCCCAACAAAATAATATGACATCATGCAAAATGCTTTATGTATATTGACTCTACAAAACTTTGACAGTTTTAAAACTATAACAATCTGATTTCAATCAATACACTCCACTAACTATAATACCTTCATGTAAGTGTCTATATCTGGATCCGGAACAATTCCAGCTTCCTTCTCCCTTTTACCGATTTCCATCATAATCTCTTAATTAGACCAAAAATAAACGGTGATATTATTATCAGCTCTCTTGTGCATATATAGGGTGTCTATAACTAAATCATTTCCAAAGTGAACTCTAAGGAAAACTTACCTGCCCGGCTTCCGACACCCTGACAACGGGCTGAAAAGTCCAGTGTTTCCCTCACAGTCATGACAGGAATGTGCACGTCATTTTGGCTAATATAAGCTGAAGTCTTTTGTGGAACAAACTCTTCTAGTTTGTATCCATTATAGGAAATTTCCCCAGTAAGCTATTAGATAAAAACAGATAGATAATACAATGCTCAGTAAGACTGCAAACTAAAGTAGCTCCCAACCAAAAATTAATCTCTCTAAAATGTATATACAGTATGCTAGATATAATCTAGCTGAATTCAATATATAAAATAAGGAGATTGGCATATTATTTAACTCTATAATTTATGATTTCAAGACCTAAATAGGTATTTCTTTGAGATCTTCTTGACTTTTTCAATCATCATCTTCCAAGTTTGCATCACAAGTTATAGCTTCAAACTATCCCAATTAATGATCATATATGATCTTAATCAGGCTGATAATAGATGCATTCAAGTATTATTGAAGCGTAAAACCTTGAGAGATTGATCTAGATTCCCTGACAGAGCCTTTAAAAGGGAGGTCTTCCCACAACCTGGGGGCCCAAGCAGTAGAGTTACCCTGCAGAAAGGTAAGGCTATGTAAATACACTTCCATCCCAAAAAAAAAAAAATTATGAGGATGTTCTCAAATCTTAAAAATATAATGCAGGGTCCTCCAAGAGTCCTTAAAACACTGATCCAAATCACTAGACCAATCTGGTTTCATTTTAGTTTAATTTCTTTTAATAATTTCAACATTCAATTATTGTAAATTTCATCAACTTTTCTTTGAACTTGTACAAATTATTGGACAATCAAGAAACATCATTTCATCAAAGCACACAGCTAGGATGGGGATCGTGAGAAGGATGGCAGGAACAAGAAATGATAGAACTGAAATGACTGCATGCATGAGAAGCTGAATCCAGCAATCAGTAGGAAGATGAGAAGGTCAGACAAGCTAAACACAATGAAATGTCCACTGACTTGGTCAAAGGTCAAGCCTTCAAGGCACTAAAAGGGCAAGGAAAAAACTAAAATAAAAAATGGTTGACCAAGAAAAGGCAATAACTATATATAATATTGAGTTAAATTAAGCAGAGTTAACTTGGATAAAGCTTTACCTTCCGGGCTTGATGATACCACTAACGTCATTGATGATGTTTATCTTGGCTTGACGTGACTTTGAACCTGGCAGCTTAGCGCAGTCCTGTCAAACAAGCAAAATATATTATATATATATATATATATTGAAAATATTTCAACAATTTCTGGACTATATATGTTCTAGACCGCACAACCAAGAACTGCATGGCCTAGATTGCTTAAATCCTTGTTGAGAGTTACTTATATTGGTATTTATCAAATTAAGTGTTATATAAGTAAAGTGTTATTTGATAAATACCAATATAAGTAACTCTCAACAAGGATTTAAGCAATCTAGGCCATGCAGTTCTTGGTTGTGCGGTCTAGAACATATATAGTCCAGAAATTGTTGAAATATTTTCAATATATATATATTATTTTGTGTCTTGGAAATGCTTTAAATGGAAGGTTTTAAAGAGCATTGCATGAAAGTTGTCCCATATTAGAAAGAGTGAAGATTTTGTTGGCATTTATAAGTTCCAACAAATTTAAGTTGTTAAAT
>NC_081542.1:3959514-3961797 GCF_901000735.1 Corylus avellana | reverse complement strand
AATCTAACGGTCAGATTTAAGTGCTAGTTGAATTATCAGTTTATAGCAGTTTAATTTTTCGAAATTCAAAACAGCAGTTTAATCTTCGAAATTCAAAATAGTAGATTTATTTTGAAATTCGAAATTATCTGAGAATAGATATTAATTATCTATGACAATTCAATTATCTTTAATATCTTTGTTTGAATTTAAATAATAATAATAATAATAATAATAATAATAATTAAGCATTATCCTTTTATTTATTATCTCTGATTAGAATAGAAAATCTGAGGGTATTTTTGGGTTTTAACTTCGTTTGTGCATAACGCAGTTATTATACAAAAGTTTTTGAGCTACACTGTATCCTAAAAATTTGTTGTAAACCCTGTTGCATACCAATTCTAGTGGGGGCAAATATTTTCTTAAGGAAAATGACGTTGTAACAAACCTTAGGAGCATTTTCGTTTTCTGTATTTTTCCTATTTGTATAATATAAATCAATTGACAAAGTCAATGATGATTGATGAAGCTCCAAAAATGGAACTACTTACAGAGAGCATGCTTTTAACAGTATTCCAGAGTGTTGGAAGGGGCTTGCCGTGTACTACTTCACACTCTGCTTCCACCCGCAGATTTTTGTATCTCACTTCCACAGCGGGCAATTTTACACCAACTCTACAAAACAATTTGTACATGCATGGACAAAGAAGAAATGAAAGTCAAAGGCTAGCTTCAAAAGAAGCAATGAAAGTAGTCAAAGGCTTACTTGTCTATTCGGTTTCTAATTTTTCGCAGCAATCGAAGGTTGTCATTCTCAATGTGTTTGATGAGCTTCTCTATGAACACATGCCGTTCTAGAGCTCCAAGCTTGGTAACATCGATCACCTGTTTTCCTGCATTATCAGTACCACCAGCATCCTCATCATCCTTATCAAATAAGGATGATCTCAGCCGGTCATATGTAGGCAATCTCTCAATTGCAGCCCACTCCAAAGCATATTGATCAGCTTCAGCATCACCCTTCGTAGAACTCAATCCGGAGCTGCTTCGGAAACTTGAGGTATGACGCCGGAAAGATGATCTAATGCTTCTTCCTATCTCCGCCAACTCAACTCTCAATGACTCTATCTCGTCTGTGCCAACCATCTGAGCCATTTTTTGATGAGCTTGTAGAGCTTCAAACTTGCAAGAAAGAGGTATATATAGAAATATATAGATATGCAAGGCCTTTTTTGATGAAGGATGACGCACTCTCTTTCTTCATTGCCAAGGAAGTTGAATGGATGGGTATAAAATATAAATGTATGAGTTGACAAGCGAATCTGCGAGATACAGAGAGTTCATAACAATATGAAGAGAGAGAGAGAGAGTGATGTTTCTGTTGTTGATATATTCAAGCTTCATCTATCTAAACAAATCCTTTTCAAGATTCAGAATATTACTTATTTAATCTATAATCAAGGGGTTGACTTTACATGGAAGCTAGCTCTTTTCCATCTATATATGTAAATGGTAGATACACATATATGCATGCATCATCAAAGAAGGTATAGAATTGCACATGTTTAGGCCAATTCATATTTATTGATGTGTTTTCTAGTTCAGGAATTTGCTATCCTTCCCTGTACGACAATGAGGTTCCTGCAAAACGAGAGTAACGTCAATGGATCTCTGGTTGGGGCCAAAGACTCTCCGATATTTAAGTTAGTATCTTTGCTTATGATATCAAAAGAGTAATAGAAAATTTGTTCTAATGACCCGATGTGTGTATGAAGGATATTGGAAACATGAGAAAATGTATATGGAGAGTCTCTAGGAGAGAGAGAGACATGAGTGAGGGTCCAAAGAGAGGGAGATGAGTTTCCCTGTGTGAATTGAACCATCTTCAAAGAGAGAGAGACGTGAGGGAGAGGTTTCTGAAGTATCTGGGAGAAAGATTTGTAGGAGAGGAGGAAGAGCCCCGAGAAAAGGTTCCCCTTGCCTCCTTTATTCTCAAATACAAAAAATGGTATGCACACGTATCATAAGGTGAGTGGGTGATCGGCCTGATGACATATTGTACCATGGTGAGATATTTTCTCCCCAACAATATTTATGGTATACCTGTATTCTTGCATATATATTCTATAAGAAGTAGTATGTAAACTCTCGGACATGACATTTAAAATTATCATTAAATCTAAAATTTAATAGTGCTATATATGTATTATTAGGTAAAGTCCATGCGTGCAATATAGTATAGCTGTAATTAAAAAAAATATTGAGAGGCTTTTGGGTCATTTTAATAGTGTTAATTAAAAA
>NC_081542.1:3940451-3959414 GCF_901000735.1 Corylus avellana | reverse complement strand
CAGCCGCATAGCAGGACTCCTTTTCCTTTGGTTGGTAGCAGCAAGTAGAAACCAAAACAGAGTAAAAGAAACAAGATAGAGAGAAAGAAGAGAAAGAGGGGGAAAGAAGAGGGGAAAAAAAAAAAGATAAAAAAGAAAGAGTCCATGAGAGTTAGAGAAAGAAGGGGCCGGGAGATTAACATGATCGGTTTTACAGCTAAAACCACTGCATCGTGGTCCATGGGTTGCTAAGCTAATGTCTCTGCAGAAACGGGCGTTGTTTGAGACTTATTCAAACAGAGAGTTTTATAAGAACTCTTTCGATCACTATTGTCGGCAATTTTGCCGTGTCTAGCTAGCACTGATAGCCCATTTTATGCATTAGAAATTTCAAGCATATATATATATATAACATGAATAATAAAACAATCCAGGAAGGAGGACAAGAAGAAATTGGATCATACATGAACGTCGTGCATCATTACCCACCCTCTCGCGCCTCAGCTTTCGCTTTAGTGGACTAAAAATAGCCAATGGGATGGGATGATTGGATGAGTTAAATAAATATTACTTGGTTGGCAAGATTCCTTTTACTCATGCAGCAACAATGAGAATTAAAATGGCATACTTTGGTCGTTCCAAAAGCAGTAGTTTTACTGGCTAAGCAACATAATATAATAATCTATAAGAGATCTGGTAGAATAGTCATTATATATATATATTTACGGGGAAGGGGAATGGGGGTAAGCAACATAATATAATAATCTATAAGATCGGCTAGAGTAGTCATTATCTAACATATTCCCCAAGTACCTTGTTTTCATACTGCTGCCAACTTCTCTCTCTATGCACTGTGCGCATATAGAAAATTCGAATCACAAAACGACTAAAACGATTTATATGGCTATTTGATGATTTATATAGCTAGTCTTGGTGCATTTCAATATTAAAAATGATTTTTCTTTTTCATGAGAGAGGGTATCCGAGGCTTCGCCTTGATTCCACACGGGTTGGGTAAAGTTAGCACGAGCTTTCACTTGTGGGCGTGACTTAAAAGATTTATTAATTTGCATTCATGGAAAATAAAAACAACAATATTTTATTTAGAGATGAATAAATGTGACATAAACTAAGTACGGCTTGACCCATTAGGTTTCAGGTCAACTAGGATAAAAAAAATAAACTTAATAATGTAAATTTGAAATTCACGTCCAAAATGAGTTAAGGGCCTCGTCCAAACGAACCTAGGGCAATAGTGGAGGATGCATTTTAGCTGAGTCACGTCCGAACCAGAAAGGAGTCCGTCTGAACGAGACACAGATTGAGTGTATGAGAGTTCCACAAGGCAATTTGACAAAGAAATACTTTAATACTCTCCCTCACGTGTCGATTCAAACTGATCATCCTTAATAAGTGTGACTCAACACATAAAATTTTTAATTGAAATGAGAAGCAAATGTCAAAGACAAAGTTCAAACTTAACCATTTATTATAAAATCACATTAAATTCTCAATTATTTTAAAATCTTAAACTTATAGGAAATTGTAAATTTAACCATTTAATTAATACTTTAACATCTCTATGCAGAGAACAAGAGGTTTACCTACGCTGGAAATTCAGCTTTCCTATAAAAAATGCAAACAAGGAGGCAAAAACAAGGGGGAAGACAATGAGAACAACCGCCACAAGAGGTAAGCCATCAGGGTGAAACCCAAAGTAATCTCTTAAGAAAGCAGCCACCGTTTTGATTTCTCCAAATGCCATGATCTCTGTATTTATATCTCCATATTGTGAAGTAAGCAAACCGTTGAGCGACCAAGATGTAGGAGTAAGATAATACATCCAGACCCACCACTTTGGAATTTGCTGCAAAGAGTAATACAACCTGCTCAGTTCAACACTTCAACTATACATTCAAAATGTTCGCACCCACATATGCTTTATGGTCCACATTATTGACAAGTTTTGCAGGCATTTAGCAGCTTACCGGTCCAGGCATCATAAAACCAGAAAACAGGTTGAGCATTGTGTAGCAGGCCGAGGACAAAATTGTAGCTATCATGAAGTTCGGCGTCAATGACACAAGTAGCATTCCCATATAATTGAAGTACAGCAATGAACAAAATATTGCATAGAAGTACCAGGAAACCTTATAAGCAGATCCATAATATCCAATCATTGGATATGTGATTATCACAAATACAGCAGTTTCGGTGAAAAGATAGGGAACTTCCACTATCACCTGCAAAATCAGTATTCAAAACTGTATAAGCCAAAAAATAATAGCTAAATAAGAGGCCTCTAATTAATGTATATCATAGGTTCCTCTCTGGTGGATCAACAGCTGCAGAAGTAGAACAAACAAGTAGAAAAAGGGATGGGAATCGGGTGCAATCAGTTGCCCGTATTGCATGCAATTCGTGTAGCTTATATAAAGTGAGAGTGCGCTCGGGCTCCACTTATTCAGACAAGTGTCCGGGCAGCCTAAGCAAGTACCCAAAGTCCTTGCCCGAGCAAGTCCAGGTGCTCATGTGAGATGGCTCATAAAGATCTAACAAGCTAGAATCCAAAGTACATTAAAGTGACTTCATTTGAGATGACTCATATTATCCTGAAATCAAGTCTACAATAATTTCAATCAGCTTCAAAGAAAATTATACCTGTGCAAGTGAATAAGCCCATGAAGAGTACATCCTTGAAAATCTTTCCCGATACATAACATTTCGCTCTGTTGCGACAAGTGGTATAACTGTTAAGCAGTTATTTATGCCCAAGAAGAACACAGCCACATACATTGAACCGAATGTGTTGAACAAGTTCTGCTGGTTATTTCTAACGGATAAAGGAAAAGGTTAGCTCTTTGCAATAATCCTAAAATATATATCTTAAGAGACGAAGTCATATATCTTTCGGATGTAGTGCTTGGTCTTGAGCAAAGGAGAGATCTATAACAGTGAGAATCATGCTTATTGTCTAGTTGTACTATATCTCACAATTTTACACAAGATTAATAAGACTAGTAATTTCTCATGTGATAAACATTTTTCTACAAGGAAAAAAGTAAGACTTTAAAAAAAAAAAAGAAAACTCACAATTTTTTTCCTTGGTTCCAATATAATGCCCCAAATAATAAAGCTGCTACAAGCGCATGAATGATACGCATCAAGTTGTATCCAGGATTCCTCCAATAAGCCAAATGCTGTTTCCATAGGCAAGACTTGACTTGTCCCCAACCATTTTGTGAAAAGCGGGTAGGAAAATGCAGATCTTTTGAACCAGGAAGTGGAGTACTCAACTGCCTTACAAGCTCTTTGTTGTTCCTGAAAATGGGATAATAGTAGGAGTCATATCCTAGATTTAAAAGATGGCAATACTGCCAATACGGGTCAGGTCATATGAAGTTCATTCATCTTAAGGACAATAATGTGATTACAGACTATAGATAGTCGTTAGAGAGATTAGCACAACCATGACACCTTATATCTAGCGTGCACGCACGCGTGCGCACACATAGAAAGAGAGAACTCTTTCTAAGTTCCATTACAATTGAACATAAATCAACTGAATGAACAAGTTTAGTTTGAGACACTATGCCCATGACTGGAGCTGAAGATAGTAAAGCAAATAAAGATTCTTAATTGATATCACACATTTCGCTCTGAATAAGTAAACCAAAGCTTCTACTTGCACTTCAGCGAAAAGTTTGGTTGGAATATTACTACATGTACCTGCAACCTGGTTGTCATATGAAATATGAAAACTACCATAACAGACTGCATATTCGAATGCCCCTAGGTCTTGGGAAAGGATAAATGACCCGTATTGCAAATAAAACGTTGTTTTATGAAACCCTGACCAGTACATAAACAGATTTCAATATATTCTTTTTTGTACCCTATAGTTGTAGGTCCCAGATATAGAGTGCATCTTTTATTAATGACCTTGAAGAATCATCATTAACATCTGATGAACTTCCCACCATATAAGTGACCCCTTAGTGCAAGAGTTCTGTCTGAGGCCACTAACATTAAAGCTGCCCTTTAATAGAAGCACAAACATAATACTAGGCCCTTTCCCCATGCTTTTGAGAAAAGATGTCAAGCAAATTATTTGCATCTTTTGATCTTATTATTTGAAATCCCAAATAAGCTATGATAGAAATTCTACCGCATTTAAGGCTCCGTTTGTTTTGACGTAAAAGGTTTTCTGAAAAACATTTTACCTATTTTTTGGTGTTTGGTGCGATTGAAAATCATCAAACGGAAAATATTTTTGATTGACTAGGAAAACTTCTTTAATTTCTGTAAAATAGTATCCCATTTCTAAAACCGTAAAGTCGTAAACCATTTTTCAAGTTTGAGCTTCTTCTCACAATTCATTCTCCGCCGCTGTCGGAGGTTGCCAGCTGCCGCTGGAATTCGCCACTGGCCGCCGGAATCCACACCGGTGTTCGCTGACATCCATCGCCACCGGAGGTCGCCAGCTGTCGTTGATTTTCCGTACGAGCCAAAAGCCGAAAAATGTTTTTAATTGAAATTATTTTCCTGAAAAATGATTTCGCTGAAAATATTTTCCAACAAAAAACATTTTACGTAGAAACAAACGAAGCCTAAGTTACTTTTGCAATAGTAGCACATTATTTGACATCACACAATACATAACCAGGGGCAGTTGCAATTGAACACAGCTACTCACTCATATAAAGTAGACTCCCTGTATTTATGGGCAAAATCTACACCAAGTTCAACTTCTGCAGATGTAGAAATGACCTCTAACATCCATGTTGCTGGATTATAATTATCTCTGATCTTTGGAACTCCCGGAATACCCTATCAGAGTAAAAGTTGATTAAAATGAAGATTTATCAGCTTAACCACTCAAAGAAAGTAGTATTACCAAACAAGAACGAAAGCAGAAAAAAATGCAATATATAAATGTATTCTTACAGCAAACTGACCTCAAAATATTCAATAACCCTACTTGAATGCTGTCCTAATGGTCCAGAGTATATCATGTGTCCACCAGCTTTTAGAAGGATCAGCTGAAAAAAAAAAAAAAATGGCATGAGCTATATAAATCTTCAATATTTGATAACAAGAAAAATGTTGCCAGTCCAAAACTATGTCTCATTTTCTTCATTTGGAAAGTAGGTTGGAATGGAGCTCACGATTTCATACTCTGGTTGCACCACAACAGAGTACATTGTTTACTCCATTGTAGCCAAAAGTCAAAACTCCTAGGACGTTTCTTTATGTCTTTAGTAGTCATGCATGTACTACTGAGTTCAACATCACTTCCAGAAGCAACATAATTGCTTCTTCTTGGTTTCACATGTAAATTCAAGTTGCAGTTTTACTTTAAAAATTCTCAGAAATTGCTTTTTCACCTCATCAAATGATTCAAATATGTCAATACTAGGTTGGTGGACGGTACAAACAATTGTTCTTCCTGTATCAACTACATTCTTCACTGCTCGCATCACAATTGAAGCTGCTCTTGCATCCAAACCCGTTGTTGGTTCATCCATGAAGATAACAGAAGGGTTGGCAACAAGCTCCACAGCTATTGTAAGCCTCTTACGCTGCTCAGTTGATAGACCACTAATCCCAGGTATGCCTACTAAGGCATCCTTTATTTCTTCAAGCTCAATAGTCTCCAGGACTTCGTCCACAAATTCCTACAAGGCATGCCACAGTAACTTCCACAAATTATTATCTCAACAATGAATAGAAAACCAAACCTTTTGACTTTATGTCAGTCAGTACATGGAGATCTTACAGCTTTAGTTTTTGAGTCTATCTCAGGAGACAAACGGAGCCAAGCAGAAAACATGACCGATTCTTCTACAGTGATTTGAGGAGAATGTATATCAGTTTGCTCACAGTAACCAGATATCCTAGCAAACGTTTCTTGAACCTTGGGATACCCTCCAATCTTTATTTGCCCTTTGATATAGCCACTTGTCTTTCTCCCTGCTAGAACATCAAGAAGAGTTGTTTTCCCAGCTCCAGTGACACCCATTAATGCTGTAAGAACACCAGGCCTCAATGCACCAGTAATATCAGAAAGAAGTTGGAGTTTTTTGTTGGTGAATCCCCTTTCCCTCATTTCCTGGTAGCCGAAAAGAAAAAAGAAGAATAAAATGAGAGGAATGAGTGCAGTGTTATGTGAATGGTTATCAATTAACCAACCACCAGAACGTTATATGAAGTTAAATGTGATTACCAAGGGAGTGTCAACATAGTATTGCACTTCTTGAAACACTACTGTTAATGGTGTAAAAGGTAAGACCATCCTGCCTGTGAGTTAAGGCAAGGCACTCGTTAAATCGCTGAGAAATTTATCTAAACAAACATGGATAGATAATAATCTGAAGAGCAAGAAAATTGATCTAACCTTTATGTGGTTCCATATTAGTATGTGGAGGAAAATTTCTAGATTTTTTGTCCACATGGGCATCATGGTGTGAATCTTCACTTCCTTGAATTTTGGAGAGCTTTTCATGCGAAATAATAGCACGAGATGATCCAGGAGCTGATGTTTATTAAACGAGAAAGGATCAGCATCTATTGTCACCTTGCTATTTAAGTTCAAATATAATAACAATAATGAACTTACACTTCAAGAAAGTTAAGGCCAGGATGTATCCAATGTTGAAAGCTAATGCAAATCCAAATAAGGCACCAAGTGATATCCAATATAGGTATCCATTAAAGTTTAGTCCTCGACTTTCAAGTATTTCTCGCCCTATTGTAATGTTTGTGGACAACATCTACAGATAAGAAAGGAAAGCCAATTTAAGTGGTAATGCCATCTCTTTACTCTGGTTGTTAATGTCAAAATTAATTACAAATCATGTCCACATCTCACGATTTGTCAGATAATGGATAAGGAACGAATAATGCATGTCATAAGATACTCACCTTCTGCCATCTTGGGGCAAGAAATTCATTTACAGAAAGGCCTATCTCTCCATACGTCAGGGGAGAAACCCAGAAACCCCACTTCAACCAAACAGGTATAGAAGCTGCAATCAACAACACATCTCAGTTTGTCCTTTCAACTGAATCTCTTATAATTGGATTGACAAAAATAGTTAACCTTACATTTGTTGATGATGAAGCCGCCAAATAATACAATAAATAATATTGCAAAACTAGAAGCTGTCAACGAAGCATTATTAGTCTGGAAGACTGAGGCCAGGAAACGGAACATGGATAATGAAGAGAAGTGCACCGCAAAAAGTAGAAAAAACTGGCGGAAGAACCTAAAAACCAGCAAATGATTAAAAAGTCACAACTAATAGAATTTGACAATGCTGCTGCACTTAAACATTCCTAGTATTGGACAGGTACATAAGTATGTGCTAACTTCATTTGTCTTTGTTAGACAACATAGATAAAGTAAACCCTGACTTGCATAAAAAGTTTTCCAACAAAAATAAAATAAAGGAAAAGGAGCACCGCTTGAGAAAAAGAAGATGCTGTATGGAGGCGCTAGCTTATGAAAAGTTCTGTTCTAAAATTTGCAAATAGATGAACCAAAACTGGGCGGAAATGAACAAATAAATATACATATTTTCATGTCAAACTCACATCTGAACCTCAGGACTATAGCCAATAACATAATATGTAAGGGATGTCCAAACTAGAGATTCCACAAATGAAAGAGGAATCTTTAGAACGCTTGCTGGAACTGCATAAGCCCAAGCTGGGTAGAAAGACATTGCTTTATGTTTGTAGAATACTTCAAGCCTTTGAACAGTCATGGACAACTCTGGCATCCCATCAAAAAGGAAGACGATAAGAGCACAAAACAAGGAACCCAAATAGTAATTTGCGTGCATAACATCAACATCCATGCGAGTCCGTAAAAATAGAGTCATCGTGATAAATGCAGTAATAACAAGCTGCAGATAGAAATAGCAAAACATCTTTTAGATTTTGCAGTGCTTTAGACAAAGTAGATAAAGAACTGTGATAGGAAAGTGAGCACATGATTTAATGCCCCTACCCAGAAAAAAATTAAATTAAATTAAATTTTAAAAAAAAAAAAAATTTAAAAAAGCATAAAGGATCAAGGAAAATATACAAAAGTAAAATCTTAACCTGAGTTGTTTTGAATATATAGATAAAAGAATTCCTTTTCATGAGAAGAAGTTCCCTCGACGCACAAGCTTTGAAAAGTTCCCATTGAGAAAGAGAATATGGACTAAATGAGAGAGCATTCTGATGGCTTTGGGATTTATCATATGGCTCTGAGAGCTCCTCATCTAGCTTCTTCCCATAAGGAGACTCCTTGAACTTCCTAGAGAAAATGTCAACTGAAACATAACTGTAAGGTACTTTTGTGTGATGCCAGTACTGTGCTTGATCTTTCCTAGAGATAACCTGCAGAAAAAGAGGATGAAGAAGTTCTTTTGAACAAATGAAAGTTTGAAAGAAAACAATTATAAGCTGCTAAGCACTAACCTCTTGGACAAAATCAGCAATCCCTTTCCTTTCAGGGCATCTAAAGCCGCAATCCTCAAAATACTCTAGAACATGATCTCGTGGACCATGATACACAATCTTTCCTCCTGACATTAAAATGAGGTCATCAAAGAGATCAAAGGTTTCTGGTGCTGGCTGAAGAAGCGAAACCAGTACTGTAGCATCTGTGATATGCACCAGCTGCTGAAGAAAAGTAACAACTTGAAATGCAGTGGAACTATCTAAGCCATTTGTGATTTCATCCATAAACAGAGCTTTTGTAGGACCTACAATCATCTCCCCTGAGAAAAAAAAAAAAAAAAAAAAAAAGAACCTCATAGTAGTCAAAATATAACCTGGCATTGGGATTTAGGTATTTCATGCTACTAGCAAAACAGTGACTATTAATCTTTTTATTCAAATTACCTGTAGTCACTCTCTTTTTCTGACCACCAGATATACCTCTTCTCATTGCATCTCCAAGTAGATTGTCAGCACAGATATCAAGTCCGAGGATCTGAGAAGCCAAGTCAGCAATGGACATAAACTGGTGAGGTAGGTGTCCATATATGAATTACAGAGCACAAGTTTGCTTTCAACTTTGTTAAAAGAGACTGACCTTTAGTATGTAGTCTGTTTGAAGTGTTCTTTTTAGTCCTTCAACAGAAATTGCCTGTCCGAACAAAGAATACATCAATATTACAACATAGAACCTTCTGAATACCATTAAGAAGTAGGAACAAAATAATATGATAATAGGAAATGACCATCATGCAAAATGTTTTTTATTGACTCACAAAAATTGGAGAGTTTTGTAAATATAACCATCCGATTTCATTAAAAAACTCCACTAACTACAAGAGAATGATCACTGCTGCAAATTGCTTTACTTTACTTTCATGAGGGTACGGTAGCTGCTGGTGCAACATATTCTTAACAAGGAATACATTCAAAGCATTGAGTGCACTATATTGTACATTGGGAAAACATAGAGTAGACCTGTGAATTCTCATTCATTGTTTGATAATAATCCAAAATGAGAATCATGATATATGAGATGCTAATACTCATATTATCGTGAACTAATGAATCTAAATGTTAGGGAGGTTAATACTTTTGGGAGTTTTCTGGTGAGACCATATTATAACATATCCAAAAACTTAAGCCAATGGATTTTGGCCTAATTATATTATATTAACCACTCACACTTGTGACATCCATCTAATGTGGAACTTAAATCTTTTTTTATAATTACACATATATACTCAACACTAATTTGAAAGGAAACTAAACTGAGGTTGTCTTATTTCATTCCCTAAGCAATAATAACCATAGTGTGATCACAATGTCATATTGCTATATCTTTTGGTATTGGCTGTGAATGTTTCCAAATCCAGCAGAGAACATTCTCAGAGTCAAGAGGATTCAGCTTATCTCAAGTTTTGCATCATTTTAGCAACAAAGTTTCTCATGAGGTTGATGGGATCACGTCAACCACTGTAATTTACTTCATGTAGCCAACTAGTTGGCTTCTCATTGTCACACAAAGTGAACTGAACAACAATTTAAGCATCCTATTGCTGTATGGATGAGTTCACAAACATGAAGGAAAGAAGACTAGAGATGAAACTGGTACCTTCATGTAAGTGTCTATGTCTAGATCCGGAACAATTCCAGCTTCCTTCTCCATTTTACTGACTTCCATCATAACCTCTTAATTAGACACCAAAAAAAAATGGTAATGTTATTCTCATCAGTACTGTTGTGCATTTATCGGGTGTCTATAACTAAATCAACTCCAAAGTGAACTCCAAGGAAAACTTACCTGCCCGGCTTCCGACACCCTGACAACGGGCTGAAAAGTCCAGTATTTCCCTCACAGTCATCTGAGGAATGTGCACGTCATTTTGGCTAATATAAGCTGAAGTCTTTTGTGGAACAAACTCTTCTAGTTTGTATCCATTATAGGAAATTTCCCCAGTAAGCTATTAGACAAAAACAGATAGATAATACAATGCTCAGTAAGACTGCAAACTAAAGTAGCTCCCAACCAAAAATGTATATGCTAGATATAATCTACCTGAATTCAATATATAAGATAAGGAGATTGGCATATTATTTACTTGTATAATTTATGATTTCAGGATCTAAATAGGTATTGCTTTGAGATTTTCTTGACTTTTTCAATCATCATTCTGCAAGTTTTCATCACAAGTTATAGCTTCAAACTATCCCATTAATGATCATATATGATCTTAATCAGGCTGATCATAGATGCATTCAAGTATTATTGAAGCGTAAAACCTTGAGAGATTGATCTAGATTTCCTGACAGAGCCTTTAAAAGGGAGGTCTTCCCACAACCTGGGGGGCCAAGCAGTAGAGTTACCCTGCAGCAAGGTAAGGCTATGTAAATACACTTCCATCCAAAAAAAAAAAAAATTATGAGGAAGTTGCTAATAGTGTATATCCCATAAAATTTCTCAATTATACCTTTTATTATTATTTTTTTAAGGAAAAAAAAAAAAAAAGAACCAGAGCTGATCGTCACCCACGGCCAGCACACACAACTGCTCCGGTGGCAGCACCTGCGCCTGCCACTGCAGCGTCACCTCCTGCTACCACTACCAGAGCTTCCGCGGCCCACGGCTAGCGCTTTTCTTTTTTTCTTTTTTTTTTTTTTTCATTTTTTTCATTTTTCTGATTTTTTATTTTCAATCTCCTCTTAAATTTCAAAAATTTCAGAAATTCTAATTTATTACATTAAATTGTGAAACTAAAATGAATAATTAACAGTTAATCATCAAGAAAAGGCAATTACTGTAGAGTTAAATTAAGCACATTTGAGTTTTATAAAGCATTATTTATGGCTACCTTCCGGGCTTGATGATACCACTAATGTCATTGATAATGCTCATCTTTGCTTGACGTGACTTTGAACCTGGCACCTTTGCGAAGTCCTGCCAAACAAGAAAATAAGAATATATATGTATATATATTTGGACTATATAATACGTGATATATAGCAAAAGAAAGAACTTATTTATAATTCCGACACGACTAAATCCAAATCAAATGAAAACTTAAGGATTAAATATAAATTTTTTATGTATTTTAATAGTGTAGAGAATTGATGTCAATTCTTACTCGTGCGGGATTAGAGCTAGGCGTTGACAATTGTCACAATTCTAGATGTATCCACCTTGGTCATAGTGATATTTAAATGATTGACTTAAATTTTTGAGACAAGAGCCGATTGACTGCTCTAAATTGGTGCCATTTGTTTTACTTGTGTTTTAAAGTTAAGATCCCAGGGAACTCCAGAAGTTCATTGACATAGTCAATGATCAAGCTCTAAATTGCTCTCAAAAAATGAAAGTACTTACAGAGATTGTGCTTTTAAGAGAATTCCAGAGTGTTGGAAGGGCCTTGCCGTGTACTACTTCACACTCTGCTTCCACTCCAAGATTTTTGTATCTCACCTCCACAGTGGGCAATTTTACACCAACTCTACAAAACAATATTACAAATAAAAAGAAGTGCAATACAAACACTAATGAGCTCTCTAGCTAAGCAATGAAAAAGATAGCAAGAGCACTTAATGGCAACATGGTTTACCGAGATCCGGATTTTCAGTAATTTGTTAGTCGGATTGTTAGAGATTAGGGCAACAATTGTGAGAGAGTTGTTATAAGGCTTATCTACTCAAGTAGGTGGGTGTGCATCACAAAACTTTTTTGGACAAATAGGTCTCATATTAGCTCTCTCATATTTGTTGTTATGAGAGAATTCATATGAAGCTCACCTACTCAAGCAAGTGGGTCTATATCACAAAACTTTTTGGGACAAGTGAGTCTCATATTAGTTATCTCATATTTACTGCATGAATTGCTAGTAATTCAAACAGTAAAACTGTTAATAATCTCTATATACATCCATTTAGTGAAGACGAAGAGTTGAAACTTTAGCAGTTTAAACTGATTTTTCACCTAACTCAATTAAATGTCATGGACTCATGCATGTTGGTATAAATATGGCCGCATGCTAGTTTGCATAGCCGCATGCTAGTTTTGTTCTTTAAGAAAAAATGCTACATGCACTTCTAAGTCTACACTATCACGATATAAAGTGTTGACTTGAAAGTGTACGTGGCATTTCTCTTTCTAAGTATAACTATGGCATCAATTAATTCGGATTTGGCGAACCTTCAACGAATACATCACTTAAAATAAAATGAATAGTACTGAAGATTTGCCTCAAGTAAAAAATAATAATTAGAATTCTCTTCTAATCTTGTAATCTTCACTGTTCATTGTCGAGCGATTTTTTCACCTGAAGTTAGCCAAATCCCATTATTCCATTCAAATTGCTTTTACATAAAGTACTCAAAGGCTTACTTGTCTATTCGGTTTCTAATTTTTCGCAGCAAGCGGAGGTTGTCGTTCTCAATGTGTTTGATGAGTTTCTCAATGAACACATGCCGTTCTAGAGCTCCAATCTTGGTAACATCGATCACCTTTTTTCCATTATTATCAGTAGCACCAGCATCGTCATCATCCTTATCAAATAAAGATGATCTCAGGCGGTCATATGTCGGCAATCTCTCAATTGCAGCCCACTGTAAAGCATACTGATCATCAATGTCGGCATCACCACCGGTACCACTTGCAGAGCTCAGTCCCGAACTGCTTCGGAAACTTGAGTTCGGACGCTGGAGAGATGACGTAATGCTTCTTCTCATCTCCTCCCACTCAATTCTCAGTGACTCCATCTCATCTGTACCAACCATCTGAGCCATTTTTTGATGAGCTTGAAGAGCTTCAAACTTGCAAGAAAGAGGTATATATAGACATGCAATATAAGATTGATTATTAAGAATGTCGCATGCACTCTTTTTCTAGATAGTTGATAGCCAAGGAAGTTATAATGTTGGGTGTAAAATATATATAATTCACGACTTGACGAGCGAGGCCGAGAGAGTTTATAAACGGGCCGGACGGAACTAGGATTTCTCATTTGATAGGCCCATGCCCCACCCCAGTCTCAATGTGGTCCCGTCTCTGTTCATAAGTGAAGAAAAGAGAGAGAGAAAGAAAGAAAGAGGGATGTTATTTTTTTCATCTCTTATCCATCTCTATCATAATTTTTTTTTTTTAATCAAATCCACCATTTAATCTCGAGGACCCACATTAAAGGATTGACTTTTCATTGAACTTAACTCTTTCCCACGCGGAATAAGATCATTTTTATTTCAAAAGAAATGAAGAGTCGCAGTCAGATTTAAAGTTGATAAATATAATATTATATGAAGTCAATGTTTGTATATATTTTAAGCAATTGAAAAACTTCACTTATACCCCCAAAGTATAAACAGTTTTGTAATCAACACCTCAAAATTTAAAAATTTGTAATGTCCTCACGTGTTTTGAAAAGACTCCCATAAATTTCAAAAACTCTCAATTTAACCCCATGAACTTTCAATTTGATTTAATTAACCCATCTCTGTCATATTTTAAAAGTTAAAAGTGATATAATGACGTTTATACCTCTGACTTTTTTAGAAATTTTCAAATTTAAGCGTAATTTCAAATTTAAAAATTAAAAAACAAATTAAGTTATTAAAAAAAATAAAAATTACCCATGGTGATCCTAGCGGGTCTCGGCCAGAGACCCACTCTGGGTCATGGTTGCGACCCAGCCATGGGTTAGCAAACCAATGCTGGGTCACAGTCGCGACCTAGCGCGGGTCAGGAGACCCATGGTCGAGACCCAGCATGGGTTAGGAGACCCACGCGGAGTCACGACCAAGACCCAGCGTGGTCACGACCTGACCCACGTGGGTTTGGCCTGACCCCCTTGTGACCCACCTTGGACCTATTTTTTCTTTGTTCTACGAAAATTTGGAGGTATTTTGGTCTTTTTAGGCATTTTTGTCTAACGGATGGGGGTCAATTAACTCTAATTTGAAGTTCAAAAAGTTAAATTGAGAGTTTTTGAAATTTAAGGAGGGCTTCTCAAAAGGCACGATAGTTCATAAGTTTTTTTTAAATATATAAACATGCATCATCACCATCTGGGGTGGTGGTTTAGTAGCTAGTCCCAAGAAAATCTTCAAAATTGTCTAGTATACACTCATATGAGTTCTAATCTCACAATGATAATCTCCATGCTTGATCAATATAAAAAATCAAGAATTGAGCGAATAAATCTATACATCACCCCCTCATCTCCAATTCCACCCCCCAAATCCCATGTGGCATAGTATTACTATAGTTACACTACTAGGGTAGACTTTTTAATTAGGCAACGCCACAAGCAAACAGTTCTTTATCAACTAAATTAATAGACGAAGATCATTCGTTATTAGGTTGTCTAGATTTCTAGGGGTTGCATAACTTACCTGCCCCAAACAATTTAGATGCGAGATCAGACCCACAGCCTTTTTTTTCTAGTAGCAAGAAATCTCAATCCAAAATGTTATTACAGGATGTCTATCCTTATGGACACAATAGTGGAACAAAGCAACAAGATGATGACTCACACCAAATCATATTCCTCATACCGTAGCATATTCAAATTGAGATAGTCTGTCTATTATAAACAAAGCGGAACACAAAAAAGTTTAAAAATGTTGATGCAGTTTTTGGTATGGCTTGACCGCTGATGGATTGCGTACAAAATAGCAAAAGCGTCAAAGGGTTCCGACCTAAGCTGAAAACACTCCGATACTTAAATTAGCATGTTTTTCTAGAGAGAAAATAGAGTAATGAGCTTGGATTTTGGATAGACCGATCCACCTCTTTTTCCCATGCGTTGAGTCCCTTTTTTGGGGTTTTTTATAACTATTTTTCGTCGTTACAAGTTCCATGTTCATTTGTTGGTTAATAAATCATGGTTTGTCCACATTCAGATAGTGGTTGAGGAATAATTTTCTAAAGTAGCTGGATTACTGTAAAACTCTAGGTAATTGTATAAAGTCAATGCAAGCGCATGATAGCATTGATACCCAATTTTCTCCATTAGAATTTCCAACATGGAATGAATAACCAGACAACCCAGGATGGTAAGAAGAAATTGGTCATGCTGACATGAGCGTCGTGTATCATTACCCATTTACCCTTCTCTCACCTCACCCATCACTTGGTTGACTAAAACATGCATATATTAATATAGCAAATGTAATGAGTTAAAGAAATATTACTTGGTTGGCATTTGGCAAGATTCCTTCATTTCATGCAGCAACACTCGGAATTAAAATGAAAAATTAACCTAATTGGTTCCCTTCCCAAAGCACTAGTTTTAATGAATGGGCAACTTAATTATAATAATCGCGAAATTGGGGCTGTCGCTATGTGAACCGTGGTGCTAATAATGCCGCACATACTTCAGCAAAAATGGCAACACGCCAAGTTATAGATGGGACATGGGTGGAGGAAACTTCAGGTTGTATCTGTGATATTATCTTGATGGAACAATTTGCTTTATCTCTTTGATTTATTGATTTATAACAAACTATAATTTCCTTAAAAAAAAAAACAAAAAAAACAATTATAATAATCGCGCATGATAATAGGCAACTGGGTCAATCCAATGCATTTTATTTTCGGCCTCCGATTAATAAATGAGTCTTTCGTGATCAAAACAATTTTCTCGAATATTAAACAATACATACTCATATAAATTCAACTTGACTCAAATAATTATGATCGTGAGCTTGGTTCGAATCGTTAGCTCATTCGTGTGTATATATCTAGGTTCTATAATATATAAATATAAGATTGTAGTGTATATTAATATGCTAAACAATAAAAAACTAGTTACAGTTAATTGTTAACTAGATAGTTAATACTATAAAACTATATGCTAATAATGAATGTGTTAGTGTATAACTATATAATTATATTGAATAATTAGTATGTAACTATATAACTATATACATAAACATACTAATTGTATGTGACGACGACCTTATATAGTGATGATTATTGAATAAGGTTTTATGTATATTAAGAAGGCTGAGTATTGGCAGCGTTCATGGCCCAAAGGTTAGAGTTTGTCTAAATGTCAGACGTTAGAGTAATGATACGGAGAACGTCAGGCGTGCATAAACAGTTATGCACGCTTGGCTTAATTTTTTTTTTTAATAATTAAAATAATAAAATATTTTATTTTATTATTTTAAAATATTAAATCAGCCGGGCATGGGCATGCCCGGCGTTCCCTTTATCATCACTCCAGACATTAGAGTGATGATATGGAGAACGCCAAGCGTGCATGAACAGTCATCAGTTTTACTGTTGAAAATTTTCATTTTTTTCTTTTTCTTTTTTGTAATGGACCTCATCCTCTTTTACCTTGACAGTAATATACGTATCGAAAAGATTAATTCATGTCTTCTTTCCCCTTTCCCCACATGGAAATTGAAATAGACAACAACCAAAAAAAAAAAAAAAACTTCTAAAATGATATTTTAATAATTCAATTAAGTCTTAACAAACTTGTACTTATATACATAATATAGATTTTTGGTAATGGTTAATAAGTAGAAAATTATTTTATTATCAGTATTAAAATATGTACTTGGCATATGAAAGCTTTTGGGTGATATTCAGAGCCATACTAAGTTGTATGGACTAGAAACTAGAAACCTTAGGTGTATGAATTTTTTTTTTTTTTTTTTTGTTTTCTAATTGTTCTGGTGTACCATCCATAGGATTACAAGACTAAACAGGACCCATCTTACACAACCAGGTGAAGATAAATAGCACGCCGGCATTCTCAATTTTTTTTTTTTTTTTTTATTAAAATATTAAAAAATAATAATTTGTTGTCTGGCGTTCTTAGCACGCGCGTGCTCTGAATCACGGCTCTACACAACCACCCATCAACCACATTGGACAAGTTAATAAGCGTTGAATGTTGCACATTCAAGCCCCTTAATTTGCATATGTTAATTCCTTAGCATTGTTATTTGTTTAATTTTGTGTTTTCAAGTGTTTAATAAAGATATAAGAAAATCATTGATTTTGAGCTCAAAATGCAATTTACTGTAGCGGCACTGTAGCATGTTACTGTAGTTACAGTACACTCGAGCGCAGCTAAAGTGTGCTCAAGCGCACACGGGCGGCAGAGAGAAAAATGAGCCCGAAATTGAGAAGGAAAGTTTTTCTAGGTCTCCCAATTGGACTGGGAGACTGACCTCCGGTTTTCTCAGGGTTTCTAAGGTTTTTAGGGTTCTCATAATCCTTATAAATAGAGCTCAAAACATTATAAACAGACAGACCGCTTCCTAGAGCTAGAAATTAAAAAATTGTATTTGGAGCTTAGAAAATCATGAGCGGCTAAACCCCCTTGTGGGGTGTTGATGTAACCCTATCCAAGCATAATGGTTTAATTGTATTTAATTTCTTGATTTTCAATTTATGCATGTTGATTGTATAACTATGAGAATTGCTATATTTTGATTATGTTCTTAATTATTAAATGCAATTGTTCTTAAATTCCAAAATCAATATTTGTGAAATTCTTCTCTTATCTTAGAAAGTATTTTACTTTTGTTGATCTCAAATTATTCTTGTTTTCTGTGATTATGAGGATGATGGTTATACAATGGGTTTAATTGACATATGATCAATAGAATTTGATAAGCCATGCTTAGGGAAGACGGATTGTACTACACCCTAGTTTAGTGTAATTTAGGTAGACAGTCTGTGCCAACCGAAGATGGGTTACACTTATTCATTGATTATATGTATCATATTAAAGAATTTGATAATTTATACTTAGGGAAGACGGGTCGTACCACATCTTAGTGGTTAGGTGTACGATCCGTGCCAATCGAAGATAAATTATGCTTATTATTTAATAAGGTAGTTTCTTGTTTATTTATAACATGCATAGAATGAATTTCTGGGATTAATTATGATTAACCATTGTTGTGCGGATAGAGGTGAAGTCAATACCCTACACTTTCTCTCTTATTTTAAATTTATTTTATTTTCATCCACTTTAGTTTTAAAGAAAATCAAATCAATTCTCTTTTTAATTAAGTTAATTTTGATCTTTCGAATTTTGATAATAAAACCCCTGCAGTCCTTGACGTTCGACACCCTCAATATAGCCCTATCCTACGAGATTCGTCCTATTGCAAATAATAATTTTATAATTAATATTTTTGTCACAAAAATACCACATCACAAGCCATACCACCCCCCACTGTGTCACAAAAATACCACATCACAAGCCATACCACCCCCCACTGTAATTAATGCATGAAATATGAATTAGTAGTGTCATAGTACTCATTCAATGGGGAAAGTCAAACCCCTCCATCTGCAAAAAAATGGGGGCACATGCATAAGGCAATTTTGTTTTTCAGAGCTTCAGCTTCTGACGGCAGCAGCAGCAGCATCCTTGAAGAAAACATAAAGACTAGGGCCGGCAATTTTGACACGACCCGCAAATCCGACACGAACACGACACGAAAAAACAGGTATTGGGTTTGGGCTAATCG
>NC_081542.1:3930288-3940212 GCF_901000735.1 Corylus avellana | reverse complement strand
GGACCCGCCAACCCGGTTTTATTTTTCTTGGTTTTTTTCTTGACCCGGGTCAGCAGCTCACGCACCCGGTTTTTTCTGATTTTTCCGTGCCAGCAGCTCACGCACGGGTCTCTCTCGCCTCAGTCTCCTCAGAGTCAGACTCCTTACTTTTCTCTTTAGTTTCTCTTCTTGTTGGTATAGTGGGAAAGGAAGGGGATGGATGATGTGTTTCCATATGGGCCCACCATGTTCCATCCAGTTGCAGCAAAAATAGGAGGAAAGCAGGAGATAAAATGACATGAATAAGTGGTTTGAATGGTGTCAAGGTAATCGCTGATTCGCTATGAATAGTTACAAGATACTTTTTCATCCTTCCCAAGTTCCCAACAAAAGTTTGTATAAGAAAAACAACCCCTTCGTCATTTTTTTTCTAATTTTTTTTTTCCATCCTTCCTATTCATTCCTCTTACTTTTCTAGCCCCCCTACCAAAAAGACCCTAAAATTGGAGGTGTTTCAGGCATCTTTTAGATGTTTAGCTGGTATAAGTGGACTATTTTAATAAATGAACTTACTTGTTTTAACTTTTAACTTTTAAGTTTAGGTGAAATTATGAGTTTAATAATTTATTTTGGAGTACAATTTGTCAATTACGGTCACTTTCCAATTTTTTTTTTTTTTTTCTTATCCTTTATTAAAACCTTTAATCTCTTAGAAGTTAGAACTCAATTTTTTGCATTGACTATATTGATGTATTAGTATTATTATTACAATTTTGAATTTTATTTTATTTTTTTAAAAAAAAATTATAGTTTAGGGTAATCGGGTCGTGTCGGGTCGTGTCTACCCATTTATACCCGGTTATTTTAAACGGGTAAAACGGGTCGTGTCGGGTTACCCGATTATTTTCGTGTCATAATCGTGTCAACCCGATTACCCGTTTAGCTAAACGGGTCGTGTCTGGGTATAGGCTAATCGTGTAACGGGTACCTGCGGGTCTAATCGGGTCGTGTATGGGTACCCATTTTGCCACCCCTAAATTAAAGACAGTGGTTTTCCTTTTTTTTTTTTTTTTTTCTTTTTTTGTGTACCTAAAACAGTTTATTTTCTTTAAACAGAACCAAGAGCATATTCATCAAACAAATTTAAGGATCTATCCAATTCTGTACACAACCCCAATGTGTTGGGTTCTTCACACCACTTTCATACACATCATAATCTCTCATCTACAAGAAGCCAGAGTAAAACTGAAAAAGAAAAGAAAAAAAAAAAAAAAACTAAAAAAATGAAAGAGCACCTTGCTCAGCCACCAACCTCTCCCCCATGCCTAGATAGGCAAACCCAAGAATTCAATGAGTTGGAAAAATTGTAAGAATTACCCCTCACTTTATATAATCCCCTTTGATCCTCAAAATGAATCATTTGTTTGGTTATGTACGCTGGTATCCTCTGCTCCCTGATCTTGAATCTGGATTATCACTCCGATCGGTATCAGAGTATTCCTTCTGGGACTCGATCTCCATGCTACCCGCCTGAGTTCTTCGGTGCCTTCGATCCTGAGTCAATACAATAAAATAAAAAATTATTACAAGATCAGTCAGGGACCAACTCTCTGATTTCAGTTTCTCCTCAACAAGTGGTCAGAATCAAGATAAGGTGTCCAGCCATCGACAAGCCCTTCTCAATTGGAAAGAGATCATTGCCAGGTCATCAAAGGAAATATATTCATATGAGCTTAGGAAAGTAAAATAATACTAAGCAGCAGGGAACAAAATCTGAGATGACTAGAGAAGTGGTTGTGGTAGGGAGTTGAGCCAATTGGAATGTCTGGAAAGAAAGTATGATCAGTACTTTCATGGCATAAAGGTTGAGATGAAAATATGATCGGTACTGTTTGATTCTAGCACAAGCAATATTGGAAAGAATTTGAAAACTACTCATTAGAATATAGTGACGCACCAACCAGAGGACAATGGAACAGATCAACCATCCTAGTCTGATGATGCATAAAGAAAGACATAATAACTCAACCAAAGAGAGATGAAGTAGGAAAAAATATGCATATTTCTATACATGACTTCAGCAGCAATCAAATCCCATATAACTAAACTTACAAAAGATCCATCCTAATTGTTCATACATAAATTCAAATAAGCTGTCCAACAGATAAATCACTCATGCTATAGAAAAGAAATCAGAAACTAACCTCTCTTGGTATGGGATACTCTTCGGATTCAAGCATTCGAACAACCTGGCTCATCTTGGGTCTTTTTTCAGAATCTGGATCAACACACCTCAAAGCAGTCAAAAGAGAACGCTTTAAGGCTCTTGTTGATGGCCTTGGTTCCATGTTTGGGTCTACCACTTCTTCTGATCGCCTGCTTCCAACCATCATTTTCAGCCAATCGACCAAATTCACCTGTAAGTATCAATATTCATGTCATGTAAAACTTCAAAATCTCATTGGTCCAAATAAAAGTTGTAATTAAGATCAATGTTCTAAAACCTGCAGCACACCCGAGAGAAGAATAATTAAGACTGTTAATCTGTCCTAGTTTAACCGATCCTACTGACCATTTGAACATTTGAACCATTGTTGAACTAACAAATTCCAGGTACAGGATCATGTAAACAAGCCCAAGAGATGGTCAAAAGCATAAATTCGAGTTAGGGGTAGAAAATGTTGGTGGTGTTCCCTTTCTAGCAAAAACAATGTTAACTTTTGATACATCTAATTGATAAAGACAGTAACAGGGAGGTATTAAGGTTACTCCCCATTATAACAGTAAATTAACAGGCTATTCTAAGATGCGAAGGGAAGCAACATGTCCATTTCACTGACAGTTGGAGGCCATGGTAGTTCCTGCAGTAGTTTCGAGTCAAGTGGGGTTCCGCCAAGGCTGCGGTTTAGAGGAAGGATCAGGTTTGAAGAAACTATTTTCCAATATGATAAATATCTTTTAAAGTACAACACAATTGGCTCCCATATTGCAAGACTTGTAATTCTGAATGCCATTTTGAGTTAAAGAGGCTCCTTGGCTTTCCAGATTATCCTCTTTGGTTCATTTGATTTTTACTGGTATGGGTTTTGGTTTTTTTTTTTTCTGTATTAAAGAAATACATTGCTTGTAGCATTTGAATATAACTATTAGGAGTCATTTTGCAGGTTGTGCCACTACACACGAAACAGATCCACAAAGATTAGAATCAACCTTAGTTTTCCTTTAGTACAGCGAAAAACATTAGCAACATGCAACTTGGAGGTGTTAAAACCAACTAAAATGAGTAAGGCAAAAATAGGCCTTGGGTTGCCCTGCAACAAGTTGCATTGCAGATAAATCTAGTAAGGTATCGAAAGCATGCAGCATCAACTAATATTTATCAGTATCCACCATCAGTGATTAGTACGTAAATACAAATTGCATCAAGCGTCTTTGTGACTCCTGGATAAGAACAATTCAGTTCTTTCAAGCAGTTAAAAAGGCATATATACTAGTGTAATGGCTTATCCCATACCTCATGGGCAGGACGACCATAGTCCACAGGATCTCTTCCAGTAATGGCCTCTAAGAGCAGAACCCCGAAGCTATAAACATCACTCTTTTCATTCAGAAGGCCAGTATTTGCATACTCTGGAGCAACATATCTGTAAAGTTTTTGGAGGATAAGTGGAGAGGTATGAATATGAAAAATATTATTCCAGTCCAAATGTCTATGTTAGATTTAAACAACCTTAAAACCAGGAAATGAAATTTTCTACGCACTAGAAGAATTACTTACCCAAAAGTTCCCATAACCCGAGTTGTGACATGACTTTTTCCAGCACCCAGCAACTTGGCTAGACCAAAATCAGATACCTTGGCATTGAAGTCATCATCAATCAATATGTTGCTTGATTTAATATCTCGATGCACCACTTTTGGCTCAATGGCCTCATGCAAGTAGGATAGACTGCAACCAGTAACCCATATTAAATGAGATCTACGATGCCTTAAAGGGATGTAAATGAATTGACTTACGCTTTAGCCGTGCCGAGAAGAACCTTCATGCGGGCCTCCCAAGTAAGATATCCATGCTGACGCATCGCTCCATGAAGCCACTGCTCTAAATTTCCATTGTTGACATACTCATAGACTAATATCCTGAAAGTTTAACACCAGTAAAGAGGAAGTAAATCCCTTGATCAAGGTACCTCTCAAATATTAAACATACAAAAGATTTTTTTACAACCTGAATATCTGGTAATCTAGTACTTGAAATATCTTATTTTGGTAGGAAATTGATTTGGACTGTTGATATAAGTATTAAGTTAGACCTCAAACTAAAAGAAAATAGTACCTGTGAGTCCCTTCAACGCAGTATCCCAGAAGGCGAACCAAATTCTTATGGCGCACATGACCAATAGCTTCAACTTCCACTCTAAATTCTTTCTCCGCTTGGCCCCTAAAGTGAAGTTGAGTTCAATTTTAGCCAAAGTCACATGAACAAGAACAAAAATTTATAAATAAATTCAGGAAATTGATAATCATATTTGAACTCACAAATTGTTGAGGATCTTTTTAACTGCCACTGGAGTGCCATTAATCAACTGTCCTTGATAAACAACTCCGTAACCCCCCTCACCAAGAACGTTTTCCTTAGCAAATCGGTTTGTAGCAAGCTCAAGATCCCTTAATGTAAACCAGTGGCCCCAACCTAAGTGAGAGAATTCAGGCAGGCCACATAGAGGGGAAGGAGCAGTTATAGGATATGAGGAGGAAGGCTTATACACAGTAACCTTGCCAGAACTCCCATCTTCTCCTGATTGCGAACCACCACCATCTTTCTCAAATTGATGAAATGAACCGGACTGACTGCTATTGTCTCCATTCTTCACCGACCCCATACCCAGATGGACCAAAACCTTATCTGAATCTTTGTCACTGGATTTGTCATGAATGGTGAGAAGAATTCCATCACGAGGAACAAATTCACTTGCCGTTACTTGCTCCACTCGGACTTCCTTGATTTCCTTTGAAACAGTCGGGATTTGGCTAAGAGGAATCTTGTCCCTAGTTCTCCTTGATTTCTTCCGTGATGTAAGACACAACGACAGCACAGAGAGGATAATTATGATAAATAACCCGACTGCAATCCCAATTACTTCCCAGACCTTAAGATCAAAAATGGCAGTTTTCTTTGACAATTCCGCGTTAAGACTAGTGGCCATTTTTTCAGATGTCCAGCTGCCTACAGAATTTAACAAAGAGATATGAACAATGCAAATCCATCAATGAAGAATCTCATATCAATATTGACATTCTTCCACCATTTAGTTGAACCAATTAACATCTTCAAGTCCTTTACTCTTACTGGGCAACCATCCACAGGGTGATAAAAAAGCTAGTAATTTTTGTGGTCATTGGAAGAAGTTTTAAGCATCTTCACTATTCTATACAAAACTAGCAATAACTAGAAGAGAATATGTCACAACCACAAAACCAAATAAGAAACAGAGCAGGCCATGAAGCGTAAACATCAAAATAAGAACCTGAACAGAAGCATTTCAATGAAAAAATACTTAGATCGTAGAACACAATGCAAACAAAAGATATAATAACGATTAGACCACTTCTGACATCACATAACTATTTCACCAACATAGAAACCGAAACTTTTCAAGGCATACAATCACACAATCACAAATAGAAAACAAAAATGAAGCATTAAAAGTAACAACTACAGAGAGAATGAGAAGTAGCACAAGTTGCTTTATGTTTCTGAAAACACTTCATCCTCTTACCTTCCTATGATGGGATCCAAAGGCAACCTTCAAAGTCCAGATCTCTGAAACCACTTCACCATAGTTTATTCTCGGACAAAGAAACAAAACCCACAATCTCAGATCTCTGGCCAAAGAAACCCAATAAAGTACAATCAAGTAGACCCCATCTAGTAAAAGCCAGATCAACCCGGTTCACAGAAAAACCAGTTTTATAGCCCAAACGATTATTTCCTATCTGGGTTTTCTCTGTGGATGCAAAATGTGGGTCTGAATCTAAGCTGGGATGGAGCTTTCTGACACCAGCCCTGAGGCTTCTTAAAAACCCGAACACGAGAATGACAAGAAAGGTCCCCTGCTGCTTGTTGCAGAGAGTACAGGAACATAGAATTCTAAGCAGTGGGGATAATAATAAGAAGGGATGGAGTTTTCAGCGGTAGGTGATGGGTTTAGATGCCTTGCAACACATATTCAAACAGTAAAAGAGAAGCATAGAATTCTGTCAGGTCCTCTTGGGATTTTCTTTATTTGTTATGAACATGACTGATTATCAGTAATTCAACTTACTTTTTCATATATTTTTTTCCTTGTAATTTCTTATTTAACTAATTTTTTTTCTTTCTATTATTTGTTTTTGGTTTTATTGGGGTAAAGTGTAGTATAGAGAAGAAATATTAACAATTACAAGTCTTCCACTGGTTTTGTATAGTTGTTTTTTTTTTTTTTGTCATTTTTTTAATGTATTAGTCGGTCAAACATCTTAATTAATACCAAACAACTTGATTATTATGATTAAGAAGAGATTAGTAATGAGGGAATGCAATCTGTTATTGGCTAGTTGGATGGTCAAATGGATGCAATCTGTGCCACTCTGGGAATTTCAAACTACTGTCATTGGGAAATGAAAGAGATGAAAGAGTAATTCTGAACTTTAAACCCTTTTCCAATGTCTGTCTCTATTAATTAGCAAAAAAAAAAAATTAAGATTTTTTTTCTTACACATGTGATTATGTAAAAAGGTTAAAAAAAAAAAACTCTTTTGATTTGGCTTTCCTTAAGCAAAATGACCAAAACTTTTATATCAGTCAAGTTTTTTACCATCTGAGAAATAGTCAATTGGGTTGGCTCTTCTCAACCTCAAAAGAATATACCTTCCAATTCATAAAAAGCCAACCAAAAAATAAATAAATAAATAAAATTTTGATAAAGATTGGCTTTAGGTGAGGAGTTACTATTATTGAAATTTGAAGTCTAATAAAATTCATGTAGAAAAAGTTAAATAACAAAGCAAATTGGATGGTTACCAACCATCCAACTAAGCCAACTTCTAGTGTAATTGGTTCATTTACACTGCAACAGTGATGTGGTAGGGAAATCCCTTCTTTCGGTTGTGACAATTAAACCTAGTGAGGACCATGTACTAGATTCCACACTACTGCACGCATGCAATCCTCATCCAAAATTCATTGCATCCTTGTATGTTGTGTGTCAAACTTTTGCTGTCTGTCCATGCTAAATGGTAAAGTAACCATGGAGAGACAGGTTTTCTAGATTTTTTCTATTGTGTAAAACCAAAATTTTGAAAAAAAGTCTTAAAATAACCTAGCATTTTTCAACCCCAACTATATAGTCAAGTACCCAATCAGGTGTTTTATAGGGTATTTTTTGTTTTTAATTTAAAAAAAATGTTCTGATGTAATATATAAAACACAAGAGTTAATTTTGTATTTTGAATTGTTTATTAATAATTTTTATTTTAAGAGCGTATCTTTTTTTTTTTTTTTTGGGAAATTACTTTTTGTTCCCATGAACTATAACGCATTGGTACTTTTTCATCATAAACTGTCAACTGTACTACTTTGCTCCATGAACTACCATTTTGTGCCCAAAACTCCCTTTCATCAATTAAAACCGTTAACTCAAATGGTCAACCTGTCACTTTGCCCCCATGAACTACAACGCATTGTCACTTTGCCCCAATGAACTACAATGCATTGTCACTTTAACCGTCTGAGTTAACGGCTTTGACTAACAAAATGAGGTTTTGAGCACAAACTAGTTGTTCATGGGGGCAAAATGTAGTTTTTTTTTTTTTTGACATATCCGCCCAAAAGGGGGAGAGAAATTCAAACTAGTGACATCCGCTTCATTAAGCATTGTCCCAGCCAATTGAGTTAACTCTTGGAGATAGTTTTTTTTTTTTAAAAAAAAAAAAAAAAAATTATCAAAGATAGTGTCTTGTATACTTTGAGGAGGGAATTGAATGAAAATCATAAATGCCCTAAAAAGTGGATGAGGCAAACTACAACCAAGAAAGGGCTATAATGAGGATGTAAATAGGGAGTCATTATCCATTCAAAATTATGTTTTTAATTTTCTATATTCAAGTTGCAAGAAATTCTCAAACTAATAAATGTCACATAGATTTATTAAAATCTTTTTTATTTTTTATTTTTAACTTTTAACAATTTAATTAGTTATCATCACTTCTATTTTCTTTGTCTTTTTCAACTTAAGACAACATATGTATTGGCTACAGCTGGTTCTGTAATGGCTTTGGCCCATTGCCTGGGTCCATAGACTTGGTTGCACCCATCACCCTCACTTAGCACATGTAGTAACACCATCCGTCAATCTCCATTTTTATTGGATTTCAATTTCTTATAATTTGACTTTGAAAAATTATTTTAATTCCGTAAAAAAATGATTCCTTCAACCCAATTTTAAAGACTTTTGTTTGATAAACACTTTTTCATTCTCGGTTATATGTTTTACGTTTTTAAAATCAAAACATAAACAAACAATACGACACAAATATTTTCTTTTTTATGTCACATCATAACCTTTTTTTTTTTTCTTCGTACAAGACTTTGTTGTTTCCCATTATTGTCATTTACAAAAAACAGTACTAGAAACTCATTGAATGTTGAATAAATGTTACGCTACTCAATTGAATAATTATCTTTTGAGAATTGGAAGAAAGAAATGATCACCATTTGTGAGCTTCATTATCAAAATGAGATGGTAGAGATGGTCATGAACATGACCCTATTAATTTCAGCCTCATCTTTTGCGTCTCAATTTGTCGAAGACCCACGTCGTATATGACAGCAATTGTCCTTAAATTAGTTTTTGATAGTTGAAAATCAGAAAGAAATGGTCACAGACAAAAGGGTTTACAATGATGCACGTCACGGGGTGAAACAACTCATGCATGTGGTGGCTAAGCTTGCAGCATAAGGATAAAGATGTTGAACAAATTTCTACTTGTGCGCTAACATGCAGGCTAGGTGCTTGATATTAGGTCGCTTTGAGCATGGGCTACCTTACAAAAATGCACTAATTTTGCTGTCTTCTCGTACGAAAATGGGAAATTTGTTCATCCTCAATTCTGAGAATATTTCCCATGACACTAACCTTTAGGCCCTCCAAGAAGGATCTAAACGAAGTTACAAGAAGTGAAAGCAAAACAAATTATACGTTTAAGTGTCGTTCGTAGAATGGCATGTGGTCGTTTATATTTTACTCGGTGACGTAGTAAGTGTCATATTAACGGTTACGTCAATTTGTAATGAATTTAGTACTACTAATTAATAGCACTCTTTACATCAAAATGCTTCATCTTCACTTTTGCAAAGACATCACTTCTTTTTCTTAAAATGAAAAGACAGTTTTTGGCTCAAATATTTTATACAACAAAATAAAACAAAAATATGATGAAAATGTATTCAATTATCAATTGTAACATATCCAATTTTTAATATATGACATTTTTCAAACGTTTCGATGCCTAAAAACAACATAAATTGCATAATTTGAGAATTTGCAATTTCTTTGAAATTGTAGGAGATCCTAATCGATCTAGAAAATGTAGGAGCGGAGACATTCAATTGCTTATTGGTTTTAAAGAATTAAAAGAAATAGTACTTTTAATGATTTCATAAAGTTTAAGGTAAATGTATAATAAGTCCCTAGGTCAACGCTTCAAAATTTAAATCTCCCTAAGTTTTTTTTTTTCTTTCGAAAATTTAGTCCTTGAGTCAATTAAAATGACAATAAAATCCCTACCGTTAAAATTTTTTAACGGCTGTTAGGGTAACTCAAAATGCATTGTTTTACCTGATTAAAATATTAATTTTTTATTAATTTAATTTAAAAAATTAAATATAAAAAAAAAATTTTAAAA
>NC_081542.1:3874126-3930188 GCF_901000735.1 Corylus avellana | reverse complement strand
AGATAAAATGATGCATTTTGAGTTGCCCTAACGGCTGTTAAAAAATTTTAACGGCAGAAATTTTATTGTCATTTCAATTGACCAAAAGATTAAATTTTCGAGAAAAAAAAAAACTTAGGGAGATTAAATTTTGGAGGGTTGACTCAAAAACTTATTATACATTTTCCCTAAAATTTATATATAGAACTACAAATGATGACAATTTGGTACCCAATATAAGCTGTCAACTTCTTTCCTAGTACATTTCTTGTAGCCCAATCTCAGCTTTCACATAAAAACTTAATAGGGCACCTGGATTTGCTACCGGGGTCCAAAATAATATATTCCAGGATTACTTTATGAATTATATATAACGGTAATTATAAAATTAATTAAGCCAGGGTCCTATTAATTTAGTTGACTAGTTCATATAGTTTTTTTTTCCTCCTTATTAATTAGTCTAATCATAAGGGACCCAATCAATTGCATGTCTTCCTTATTTCTCTTATATTAATGGTCGTATTTCTAATGTTATTAGGCAGACATGTTTATTGGGCACCAAACTTTCAATTAATTTTTGTGCATGGCATTGCGTGTTAGCTGGAAACTCTTTGTGCATCAAATGCTTATTAATAATTTGCAAGCCAATTTGATTTGCTACGATTTTCTTACATTGAATAATGACAATTATAAGGCTCAATCATGGAAGACCACTATTCCATTAAACAGGCCAATGCTAAGTTATATACTCATCCAAATTCTATTAACAAGCAGAAACATGTCGCCCCTCAGGTTTGGACTGGTGCATGGTCCCTTACAAAAGGGACATAAATGTTAGGAAGAAGCCCTATTCAAAAGAATTTGCCTGGTAGATGCAATGGTTACAGTCTAATGTGCTGTTGATTTGATTTGATTTGATTTTTAAATTTTGGCGTAATTCTGTAACAATGTGTTTGGCCGATGAGAATTGGATATCTATATTTGTGACTGTTTAATACACAATTTTGTACAGTTGGACTGAATGATGAGTTGTCCGCAAAATAGAAAAAAGGAAAAATCATCAGAGTGATGCTGGCCTGGTGCCAACAAGGAAGCTCTATGGTCAAGTATGTGCGTTTGTTTGAGAAAGAAGACCTACTTGAATTTAGAGACCGAGCTTTTGTGAGAGTGACCTTTAATTTTTTTTTTCTTAATTTTTTAAAAAATAATTTTCATACCACTTTCCAAATATCAGTGGCGGAGCCATTTGAGGCTTTGGGGGTGCCGTGAATAGGGCTGTTAAGTGAGCGAAGCGTCTCGCGAGCAAGCTCGGGCTCGGCTCGTGCTCGACTTGAATATTAAATGAAGCACTTCATGAACACAAATCCTGGCTCAAATATTAAACGAAACAAGCTCGGCTTGATTCAGCTAAGCTCGTGAACAGCTCGTATAAGCTCGTGTGTGTGTGTATATATATATATATATATATATATATATATAAACTAAGTAATAGATAATTAATTATAAATCTCATAATTATTAAAACCTTAAAATTGCATTTATATTTAAGCGTTAGAGAATGAAAAATTCAGGACCCTTCGTGATCAAAGAGAGAGAAAGCAATCATTAAAAAGACCTCGATTCAATTAGAGCAGACCCAAACTAAAGGAAAAAGAATCAAGCAGAAACTATTGAGGGAGATTGCGAAAGACATAAACTATTGAAGAATCAAACAGACCCAAACACTATCACTACCTGTCTTGTGAGCGAGAGTGAAGGAGTGAGAAATGTTAGTTCAGGTGGAAAATCCATTGTGACTGGTGAGGGGGATTGAGAGAGAGACGTTAAAAAAATATTTTTTTGTAGGGGGCGTTGTCCCAATGCAGTATGAATGCAACCTGTTAACTTGTCCCACATTGTTAAGAAAACATCAATCTCCAAGTTTGCTTATTTATAAAAGTATGCATATCCTCTCTCTTTGAAACCAAATGTCTTACTGTATTGACTCAGGCTCCATACTCGACTAGCCAGGCTAAGCAAATACTCATATGCAAACTAACTTCTTAAGCCGTTTAAGAGTACTTGAAGTTAAAAAAAAATTTTAAAACAAAAACATTAAATATAAGAGCCAGCTCGCGAGTTGGCTCGGCTCGACTTATTATTAGCTCGAGCTCGATTTTTTTGGCTCGCCCTGGAGCTCGACTCGAGCTCGAGTAAAATTTAAACGAGCCAAGCTTGAACAAGGAAAGCTCGCTCAAGCTCGGCTCGTTTACGCCCCTAGCCGTGAAACCTTTAAAAAATAAAAAATAAATAAAATAAATTGTTGTTTTCCTACCCAAGTCCCCAAACAAAAAAAAAAATTTATTCTCTCCTATTTACGCAAGTTACCGCTCGGCAACCTAAAAAAAAATTTAGTGACACCCCCAATCAGAGACGGAGGGAGGGTGGACCGGGGTGGGCCATGGTCCCCCCCAAAATAAGGAAAAAAAAAATATTATTAAGTAAAAAAAAAAAGTAAAGTTAAAGTTTTAATTTTAGTCATTTAGCCCCCTCCCCAAAAAAAATAAAAAATTGGCCATATTTTTAAATTTTTTGGCCATATCTAATAAAAACTTTTAGCCCTATTTTTAATTTTGTTGGCCCATACTCACTAAGTTTTTTTTATTTTTGGCCCTTACTTTCAAATGTCCACTTTTTTTGGCCCTTACTGTTGTCTTTAGTTCATAAAAACACAATCAAAATATTTTTTTTTAATAAAAAATTCTAAAGAACCGAAAAAAAAAAAAAAAAAATTTGGCTGACCCCCTCCCATAAAATTTCTTGGGTCCGTCCCTGCCCCCAATATGAGTTGTCTGGCTCCGCCACTGTGAATATGTTTTCAAAACAATAGACAATATATATATTAAAAAATAAAAAATAAAAAACTTGTGAAAAGTATTTTGTGAATTGTGTTATGAAAAATATTATCGAAAAAGAAAATTAAAAATTATTTGTTGGGGGTTATATCTGAAAACTTGTTTAAATAACTAGTAAGTACTATACCGAAAGTATTTTTTGGGTGTTAGATGGCCTGAAATTTTAGGCATGCACTACCTGCCCATAAGAATTTATGAAAAATTAAACTCAAACCCATTATTGTTGAATTTGCTGCACCGGTGTAAAATAAATTCTCGTGAACCATCTCAGAATATATATATATATATATATATATATGAAATTCGGTGGATCCAATCCCGTGAAACCAAAAAGGCATGCAAATAACTTTTTTTTTTTTCTTAAGGGTTAATTATTTTATGTGTCACTCGACTCACTCGTACTAAAGTTAGCTCCCTAGGTTCTGTTATCCTCCCCTGATAGACTCAAGCTGATTCCAAGACAAACGCACGACAGAAGGACAAAGGCATAACTGTTGTTCTTGTTTTTTTTTTTTTTCTTTCTTAAAAATAAAATAAAAAATATATAAAACTATAAAATGAGGAAGAAGATTCTCAATACAATCATAACAGCACAAAATGAATTGAAAATGATCCAATCCCATACCTCTTTAACCAAAGGGGCTAAAAAGAGGGCCGTCTTTATGGCGGGTTTTGAAGCAATCCAAAGGTAAAACCGCTAAGAAACATTTTGTCACACGTTAGCAAAAAAATGTACATTTGATAATAACTTAGATGAGACCGTTGATAAAGATTACCTTTCTTCTTGGCGTTCTGGCATGACGTTTTTTTGACAATAATGTATGAATGCACAGCATTAAACAAATCAACATAATTGTCACATTATGCCGTAATTAAAGCATATGATATGATACCTACTGATGTAAGAGTTTGGTTCCTGTATGTGACATAATATGTACGCTACTTGCACAACCCTAAGATTGTGACTTCCCCTTCAATTTCATTTGGATTACATTTCCCGTGACCCACAGATTGAAATTTTACATTGCCCTAGATTCCTAAGATCCCGGGGATTGTTAACTTAATCTCTTAATGATGATGTTTAGATTAATAAATCATCATAAAAGCATACCATAATTCTATCTAATGTTCATCCGAATTGGCTGACGTGACACTCCCAAGTAACTCTATGTCTTCCCCGAATTACAATGTTTCGGAATCGACTCTCTAATTTGATAATAATTTGCAATATCTACCACACATGTCCAACTCAATGTAAAAATTAAAAGATTAATACACTGTATTTACTATTTAGGTAGATATCACAAATTAGTGTATACTTATTAATTTCCATTATTGCAACTTCATGTCTAAGTGTGTGGTTTATTGTAGTTATCAACCCTAAAAATTAGATCATTTGCAAATTAATACGTACCCCCTTATACTACACATTTTTAACCAGAATCCTAATTTAAGATTAATTTATAATCTCTATTTGATCATCCAACTTAGTGTACAAAATTAAAAATTAATTGGATAGAATAGTTAGATTAGATGCACTAATATGTAAGAATTAATATATAGATTAGTGGATATCTACCTTACTTACTGCCTGTCATTTTTTTTGAATGGTGAGGTGGGCATTTGCAATTACTCTCAAATTAGGATGTTGATTATAAACAATTGTAGTTTAAAGGGACATTGTGATTAATCTCATGATGTAGATAGATAGCTATAATTAACATTAAACTAAACCCATTTTTACGGGCCAATAATTGAGATTAGGACTAATTAAGATTGCACTAACGTTGGAAGGCTTGTGACGGCACATAGGAAAACAAATATATAAAATAAAAATATACAAAATCACCAACATATAGAATGAATTAGATTCTTAGGACTTCATGCATCAAGCCATCAAACATATGCTCTATAACATCTTTCTTTAAATATAATTCCACATAAGAAAAACGTCTACTTGTGCAAGGACATTTTACATGGAATTATTTATTTATTTATTTTGGATGAATCATGGAATTATATATTTATTATTCCCTACCAAGAATTATTCATATATTACACAAGAGTCCAAAGCATAAAACGGCCTGCTTTATGTTTCTTCTATGGAGTTTGAAACCGTCACCTTTTCTTACGTACTTCTTTGACCCTTTGATAACAAAGCTATGGCTTTTATTTTATTTTATTTTATTTTCTTAATTTTACTTGCTAGGCAGGTGTTTTTATGTGCACTTGTAAAGGTGACAATTTAGTGGTCTAATATACCATGTGTAGTTCATAATTGTTGTTTGACCAACAAGTCTCAACTAACATCTCTTTGGAAGATCTCCGCCGCGGTCTCAAACAATCACCAAGCTCCTTAGGAGCGTAAATTTTCACGCTCATAATTTAGCTAAATGAACCGTTATGTCTAAATTTATTGGACGCATTCTCTTTTATTATTTTCCTCTATTCGATCTTCGACTTAATTGATAGTGAAAATACAACACCCAAGTAGTATATTGGGAAGATAAATATATAGTTTATATAAAATGGATAAATTATAAATGTATTTACGGGTGATAGTACAGATGTAGCTAATGCTTTCTCCCGGTCGTTACAGATATGAACCTTGATCTCTTTGTAAGTCATTTTTTTTTTCTTCTTTTAATTGTTTATTTGGTTTCTTTGTTATTCTTTGTGCCTTATTCTCTCTAATAAAACCAAAAGAAAGAAGAAAAAGCAAACGAATTCAGAAATGACAGTCACAATTAACACGAAGGAGATCAGTAGGTTGGGTAGTCGACCTAGCCCATGAAACATGAAAAGGAAATCCTAACAAATATGATTTGAAAGACATGGGTCAACTATAATTAATAGGAAGATTATGGGTTCAATTAATCAAAAACCCAAAATCCACAAATATTCAGCAAGATCATGATCAATGGACCCCTTGCCTTATTATATTATAATCACTTGCAAATGAGGCTCAAAGTTTTATACATGTCGGTTTTCGCACGCATGGCGCCATGGAGTGCATGCTGTTAGCCAGTAGCAGTCCCATCTGATCAAATCACAAGATTCACAAGATTCATGTGTTGGATATATACATAATTAGTATTAGAGAGCTTAATGATTGAGATTAGCTATGCGAAAGAAGCTTCACTTCCCAGTGATTTCCTATTAATTGAGCATGTTTTTTTCTGGGTTCTTCTTCCATTTACAATTAGCAATAATATGTCACATCCGCGTGGATGGTAGCATAGCATTATCTAAAATCTCACGGGGGGGGTGGGGAGGATATATATTTGGTGGGTTGTTCTATCTAATTGTCCCATTGAAATGATTTATATCTTAATCAAAAATCTTTAGATCAGGATCAAAAGCAAGAGTGCATGGTATCTTGATTGATGAGGCCTTTTGTGGGACACAACAAGTTGAAAGATTTTTGACTTTTACAAATTGGAGTCTTTCTTTTTTAAAGGATTTGATGCTGGATGTTACTACTGAAAATCGATGTTGGTTGTTTAAGCTGAAAATATGGAGTTTTGTTTTTGCAGCTTTTCTGTTTATTTGTTGTATTATTAGAACTTAACTTTTTTCATAAGCAAAACAATTATCTCTAATCCTTTTTTTAAAAAAAAAAAAAGAAAAAAGAAAAAAAGAAAAAGTAGTGCAACAAAAAATTGTAGAGTAGTTTTTTTTAGTACAACCGTTAAAGAAACCCGTTAGAAACAGAGGGCGGAGCATCCGTTACGGATTGGAGAAGAGGGTAAGGGATGAATGGGAATGCTGCTAAAACATTTTCTAATCACGGTATAATAAGGCACATGATGGAAGAAGAATTTTAGACTTTTGTGAACTTTTCTAACCTTTTAGGAAGAGGAAGAAGGAAAGGTGGAGAAAATGTCTAAGAGTCTGTTTGGAAAATGTCTATGTCTACTTTATCTCTTCAAATTATTTGTAATTTTATGAATTTTACAAGCTAGTCATCATATTTAATAGAGGTTTGGATATTTTACTCTTGCTCAAATCTTGATGTGACGACTGATGAGCATTTGTTGTCGATGAGCTCTTATTGAGATTTTCTAACCTATCTTGCTCAAATGACTAATTTCATTGAATTACTTATATAAGTTATACATGCTATCTCAAATGTCAAATGACAAGCATTCAATATATTGAATTGCTTAAAATTGATGTTGACAATATATTATTTCAAATTATTGACTAGAAAGAGAACTTTTAAGGAGCGTCGATGACTTTTCTTATGATTAATTGCTACATCATAACGACATTAATGACATGTGCAAAACTTGTAAACAATAGCACAATTAGGTTTGGTAATTGCAATGTTTTGGTTTTTATAATTTTTGTGAGAAAATTAGCGAGCTTTGAAAAGCTTTAACCCTTTTATTTATTTATTTATTTATTTTTTATTGTACTTTTCCTATCACAAATGTCAGAGAAACTACTACTTCTATCCTATAGAGATCACAATCAATATATTCACAAAGCTTTGTCATTTGGCTTTAGCTTTGTCTCTGCCTCTCTTTTTTTTCGGTCGTTTTTATTATCGCATATATTTTTTAAAGAGAAATGTTACTTCTATTATTACTCTTATACTTTTAAGTGCACACTTCTTGATGTGACAGAAAAAATCATTATTAGATACAAAATTCAATAGTAAATTTAGATATCATATCAGGAAACGTGCACTTGAAAATGTGAGAGTGGCAACGTTTTTTTTTTTTCAAGAACTCCCTCCCTCGTACTTGACCATGGACGGGTTGCCCATGAGATTTTACAAAAATTTCAAATAGACGTGGCCCAAAATGAAATCACTCCGGTCCAAATGGAACTTTTCCCACCAAAACGCACCGTTTTCAAACTCCACTCCCGCCCAGAGAGAGCCATTTTCAAACACTCTCTCTCTCCGCGTAACAGTTTGATCCGATGAATTCCGAAGCAGGTAGAGAGAGAGAGAGAGAGAGAGACCCTTATTTTTCATTTGGATTTTTCTCATTTTCAATTCAATTTTTCATTTCTAGAATGTGTTTTATCTGTTTTCAGGTGGAAGTTCCATTGATTTGTGGTCAGAAATCGTAGCCACTGAAAACCAACAACAACAACAGCCACAACAAGTTGGAGAGATTTACAGAAGGAGAAGAACCCAGAAAACCCATCAAGATGTAGACTTGTAAAAATCCTTCAACCTTTCAAATTCTCATTTTCTGTTTTTTGAAACTTTTTTGTTGGGTGTTTTTGGGGAATAAATTTTTTGTTGTTGTTTTCAGGAGGCAGTCAGGTTCTCGTCGAAATGGGAACCGGGTGAGTTTGGCCGCCCCCAAGCGAGTTAGTTGGAACCGCTCACTATCCACCAGGTTATATAATTTGGTTCCAGTCTTTAATATTCACATTTACTTGAACATTTGTCTTCAAATTAGTTATTTAGTTATTTTGTTGTGTTCGTATTGAATTTTTTATTGGGTTTTCTCTTTTTATTATGGGGGGTGTTTGATTTTTTTGACATTTTACTTGTATTGGGATTTTGCATGTGTTTTTGAGTTTGATTCATTGGTAATTGGTTTATTAAGTGTTAGTTTGTTTGTTTTTTAGATGAGACCCTTCTAGTGTGGGAATCCATTTCACTTGCTTGATGATACACAACCGGCTTTGACCCATTTGGTAGTGTTGTTTAAGGTTGGCTGCTGTTGTATTTTCTGATTGAATTTAATTTTCTGCTTGACAGAGGAAGGACAAGTATTGCTGTTGGGGCTTGTGTGGATTATCAGCCTCAACTGAAGCAGGCGAAGAGAAAAGGAAAACCTGCTCTACCCAAAGTATGAATCTGTTACTTCTTTTTGGTTTCTCTGTTCATGCCATTAGTGGTATATGGTATCCCCTCAATTTCAATTACTCTCTCTAGTTTTGTCAAATTGAATTATGTTGTTGGTTCGTGGTTTTCCAATTGTTGTTCCTATTATTTTGTAATAGTTTATGATTGGTCATTTTGATATTATAGGTTATTTGTATTTTTCTATCTGATAATTTCATGCTGTCTTTTGGCTTTGCTTTTTCAAGGGAAAATTTGTACAACCTCCAGCCTTTGAGAAGGAGAGGACATACTTTCAAGAGGTTGATGCCTTTGAGTTGTTGGAGGAGAGCCCGTCACCCAAGAACTTTGGTACATGGGCCATGGGCAAGCAAAGCAACAATATTGCAATACCACATTTGTCCTCAAGATTAGAGAAATGGCTGATTTCCAAGAAACTAAATCATAGTTGTGGACCTTCCACCACACTGTCGAAGATATTAGAAACACCAACCATGCCCTTGGAACCTATATGTGACGATGATTTTGAACCTTCGAATTTGAGAACTCCAGAAAAATCTTCTACGAAGATTGATTCACAGTTGCTTTCGATCAATAGCAGATTTAATTCAATTTTAGTCGAAAAAGATGTGCTTGAGAGGGAAAACAATTCACAAAAGACAACTGCAGTATTAGTGAGTGAGGGTCATGAGGATTGTGAACATCTAGAAGTTGCGGTTAAGAAACTCTCCCTGACATCAACAACAGCTTCATTAAATCACGATCAGTTAGATCCATTTGCCGCACTATTAGCAGTTTGTGGACAGTCATCTCCTTCAACGCTAAAGGATGCGTTCTCCAAATATTGGTTTGTCTCTTATTCTCAACTTGCTAATGTGTTCATGAGTAGGTATTTTATGTACATGGAATGCCTTGCTTGATTTCCTTTTTATGCTCTTCTATATGTTTGTCACGAGCTTTGTGGATAAATTTATCTGATATTTTATTTTTGTAACTTGATATGGGTTATTGTTAACTTTAGTTTTACAAAGATAAAACTATGAGCTTGTAGAGAAAATTAGAGAGGCATATACTGATTGGAATTTCTAACTGTTACAGACTTACAGTCATTTGCGACACTTTACTTTTTCTCTTCCTTTTTGCACGATGTTTTAGTTGAATGTGGTACTGCATCCTCAAGCTGATTAGAGATTAAACTTTTTTTGCACCAGTGAACTGGAAAATATCATTAAAATTGGTGAAGGTACTTTTGGAGAAGCTTTTAAAGCTGGTAACTATGTCTGCAAAATAGTTCCCATTGACGGAGACCTACGAGTGAACGGTGAAGTGCAGAAGGTATTTATTACAATTACATTTCTGGATTCTATAAAGTTTTTTTGGCTTCTGATAATATTTGAGGCTAAGGGGAGGGAAAGGAGGGGGGAAGGGGGGAACATGTATAAGCAATGTGGGCAAATAGCCTTCTCTCTGGTCAACACTGCCATGTATATATATCTTGACGCTTAACTTTTGAAAATTGCTTGCTTTCGGAAATGACCTGAGGCTGTCATCTGAGATAATTGTTTGAGTGTCAAAAGTTCTTCAAATTTTCCAAAAGGGGAAAAAACAAAGTTGATTTGCTGTTTTTGTTGTGCAATGAATTGAAGCATAAGGTGACACTATGTTTGGAGTAAGAGAAAACACTTTAAGATATTTTTGTATGGGAGGACTTCTAATCTTCTATTAATAGTGTGATGACCCTTCATTTTGTTTCTTCTTTTTAAAATATTTGTAGGCTGAAGTTAGTGAGTGTTGATTTATTACTGAACTATGTCGTTTTGGTGCTTCAGAGATCAGAAGAATTGCTTGAGGAGGTCATTCTCTCTCGAACTCTTAATTGTTTAAGAGGAGACGCAGGGGATGTTTATAACTCATGCACTACATTCATAGAAACAATAGAGTACGTATTCCACTTAATATGTTCAAAACGTTTTCCATACTGCAACTACTTAGGATCTTATAGAAAATAAGATTGCAAACTTTAGATTTCCCTTTATTTAGTAGGGTACTAAGCTCACATTTTAGTAACGAGTAAAGCCTACTGCATGGATATGCCCTATGATGTGCAAATAGTTCTGCAACTTGGATTTGGCTTACGCAATGGTTTCCTGATCAGCCCCATTGCCGAGACCTCTGTTTTAATGTGTTGGGTTGGGATTGGTATTGGTCAAACAAGACATCAAATTGAATTTAGACTGGATGTAGACAGAAGTTTGGCAAGGTCAAACCCTTCATATGCCCAACATATTGCAAGACATGAACCTCACTACTAAATGTGTTGGTGTATATTATTACTTGTACTGTATTTATAGCTTTTCAGCCCTTTACTGATTTGTTTCTCCGACAGTTTAAGGGTATGCCAAGGTTCTTATGATGCTGCATTGATCAAAGCTTGGGAAGATTGGGATGAGAGACATGGTTCAGAAAATGATCACCCTAAGGGGTTTCCAGAGAAACAGGTTACTTATTGTCTCTATGATTGATGCTTGTAAAAGTCGTGTGCTAAGTAAACTACTCTCCACTTCTAACACCAAAGAAGACACACAAACACAGTATATGAAGACATTTATTTGGGCCGACAGTGCTAATTTTCTGGAAACATTTATTATGTTAGAACTATGTTAGTTTTTTTTTATTCGTCGTATTAAAAATTTTAAGTTGTGGTGTTAAGCTTCCATGAATAAGAAAAATGACTACTGTTCTAAACTTAGAGGATTTAAGGTGTATAAAATATGCATGCGCTTTTTTTTTTTTCTTTTTTTTTCCCCAGTTTAACTAACGAATTTGCATTCAGTGCTATGTCGTATTTGTTTTAGGACATGGTGGCAAAGATCTTGAAAGCTTTGTGCTTTTGAACTTTGATGAGGCACGGAGTTTATTGGTACAGGTAAATTGCAGATTAGAATCAGATTTTTAATTTGAACTTGAGTCATGAAGCTTCGATCTTTTATTTAACTGATTGTCCTTTGCACATTGCAGGTTACAGCAGCATTGGCTGTGGCTGAAGCTGCATATGAATTTGAACACCGAGATCTTCACTGGTCTGGTTACTCTGGAATCTATACGTGCAATAGTGCCTTCTAACTGGTTGGCTAACTCATGATCATGCATTTGTTACAGGGGAAACATACTTTTAAGCCGGAAGGATTCTGAAACATTGAAGTTCACTCTTGAGGGGAAGCACATGTTTGTCAGAACATTTGGATTATTGATATCAATAATTGACTTTACTCTTTCAAGAATCAATACTGGTGATTTTTTTTTTAACTTTTAACTGTGATAATTTGGTGGGGTAAAGGGTAAGTTTCTTTCTAACAAGGATTTTATAATGTACAGGTGAAGATATACTCTTTTTAGACCTATCCTCGGATCCCTATCTCTTCAAAGGTCCAAAAGGAGATAGACAAGTAAGGGATTGGAGTGGAATTTATAAATTTCTTTTAGTAAGTTTATTTTTCTAATTTTACCCAGTGTTTCTCATATGCAGTCAGAAACATATCGAAAGATGAAGGAGGTAACAGATGATTGCTGGGAGGGAAGGTATAGCTATTGTATAATTATTTTTTTAGTTATGAAATTTGTATGGGAAATATTTTGGGGGGTATTTTTTGATTCCTAAATCTTTTAAGAGAACGATCCAATTGTTTTTTATTTCTGTGATTTTTACTGATGCTGAATCATTTTTAATTTCATATTTTACAGTTTTCCTAGAACAAATGTGTTATGGCTGCTGTACTTGGTGGATATATTACTCCTGAAGAAGTCATTTGTAAGTTTCCTCTATAATTTTAGCAAAGTGGTAACTCCTGATTTTATGTTTGATTTAGAACTTTTTTTTTTTCCCTTAGCATGTTAGTTTTTAGAACTTAAAAACTATGGGAGCATGACACTCAAAGCAAACTATTGTTTTTATTTGTTTATATTTATGTTACTTCTAAATTCTAACCTAGTGCTTCTCACTCGGCTGTCGTGCTCAACATATGCCCCTCACAATGTGAAGCAGCATCTTCAAGATTCCTTGATTATTAGAAATCTGACATGTTTTAGTTGATGTTATGACAGTCATGATTAAATTTTTATCCTAATTTAGCATCCATGGGGTGAACTTCAGATTGATTAATGTTATCTCTTTTCTGTAAGAGTGTTATTAGGGATACTACAACTTTTACTACAAATTTCTTACAAATTAATGTGACAATTCACGTGACACTTATTATTTCAACCACTAAAATGCGTATTATTACATAACAGTCCACATGACACTTACCACATTTAAATACGGATATGACAATCTACGTTGTACTTATTTCTATAAAATATGAACTGTCACGTGAGTTTATAAGGGGTTGTAGTAAAAATTCTAGTCCCTCAAGCATTTTCCTTTTATGTATTCCCAATATGAACCTCAAGAAGAATAATAATGACTCAAATTATTTATTGATCAAATATGCGTCAGGAACGCACTTCAAAAGACGAGAGAGATTTGCGCTCCTTGAAGAAGCGTCTAGACAAGTATCATTCCGCCAAAGAAGCAATTTTTGATCCTTTCTTCAGTGACTTAACTGTTGATCATGGCATGTGAGTGATACGTGGAGAAGCAGAAAAGGGAGAAAAAAAGAAAAGAAAAGATGAGTCTCTATCTTGTACATATTTAGCAGGAAGGTGAGCAGATGATCATGTCTAAAACCTGGATTCTCTTCAATGTTCTGTGAAATGTATGCTAATATAATTTTGAAAGGATATGGCTTCAACTTCAAGAAAAACAGTTGGGATAACTTAATGGCCACGCTAATTACCATGGCTGATTTTGCTAGTGAATGGCTTTCACATATTGCTTCAATCACTTTTTTTGACCAGAATATACAAGTTCTTTTTGCATAGTTAAGTTTTCTGGATCATGTTTACACATCACCACATTGGAGGCTCTGAGGTTTGTACAGGCACTAGCAAAAATCAGTGGCTGCGGTGCAAGTACATTATGAACAAGCTGACAAGCTCAAAAGTTCAAGGGGCTTTATATGATCAGCTCAGACTACTTTTTATCTTCTCTCACCAGAATATCGCATGATATGTTTCCAAAAGTTATGGACATACACCTCATGTCTAATCTTATTTCCACCGTTCCCTGAAATTTCTTATTCTAGAGTACCATATGACAGATTAAAGATTTGGTAAGATAAAGATAACTTCTTCTTTCTTTTTCCCTTTTCTTTCTCTCTTTTTGGTTTGGCATGATGGACCGGAATCCAATGCAATTAACGGCTTTTATTGCATGCAATACGAGTAGCTCATTTGAGAGGTGTTTGGCCAGAAGTTTGCATTTGCTCAAATTGTGTAGAGCTCACCTATTTTCTCACATTAACGGTCTACATTGCATTCAATACGAACAATTAATTGCACCCGATCCAAATCTTGGTATGATTAGTCTTGTACATCCAAATCCAAATCGAGGGAAGGAGTTGGTGCTCTTTACATGTAAACTATTTCAACTTCCATTTAAGACTTGGCCAAACAATACAAAAAAGCAAAAGACATGAACTTAATGGTGCCCATATCTCTTGACTGCTTTTTTTTTTTTTTTTTGGTTGTCTTTTCGAGATCTATATGAGGTTACTTTTCAAATTCTTATTAAGTTTATGACCTCATCATCGCTGGTATGACTGTGCAACCATCTCCGCTCTATATCTTGCCTGCTTGCTTTCGGCTGTGACCTAGTCAGACATGGAGCTTTTGATTCACTAATTTGAAAGAAGAGAAGCACAGTAGATTATTCCACGTGGGGTGTCCCCACTAGTGTTGTATATTCTATCTTAAAATCTCCAGAAAGAAGATGCCGCTGACAGTGTTGCTTAAAAGGATGATCCCCATTCCTTTGCAAAAGGACAGTCTGTGAAGCCCTGCTATATAGTATATAGTCCTACCCACTTACCCAACAGTTTTCGGGCAGCTCGTCTCCCATGTTCTGGCAGTTCGAACTTATAAAATTTTTTCATATTTATTGTCTAAATTACTAGTAATTTAAATAGCAAACTGTTGAATCTCACATGTTCAAACTACTCAAATATTTGTCCGAATAAATAGACCGACCTCATGCCCCTTCCTGTTTCTTATTGGTTAATAGTTTGTTTTGTTTACATAACTTTGCCTACTTTAACCACCTTTTTTAGTGGAACTTGTGCTTTTGATGGGTCGAGTCATTTAATTGACTCATTCTCAATCATTCTAAGAATGTTTTTTACGCTTTTATTTTTTATTTTCTTATAATTTTTTCTCTTTTCCTTCTTTCCTGCATTGAATAGGAAAAAAAAAATTTTTAAAAAAAGAAAGTAGACCGACCCTTTTACATGGGATGCCCTAACATTTGTAAACAATAGATCTCATTGAAATGCATGCCAAAGCAGGGCTTATGCATCAACGTGTTTATGTGTTGCTTTTGCATAGGAAATTGTGTCAACCCATTTATGGGCACACATTTATGTCCTACTAAGGCTTTTTGCCTATAGCTTAGGAAAAACATGGTAAAGGTTATGAGTTTGAGATCCATTATTGGGTGGGTTATATCATATATGTTATTTATTAATTAAAAAAAAAAAAAGTTATACTTTAATCCTTATTCACGTAGCCGAATTAATAAAATAATATTATTTAAAATATAATTTGTGAAGTACTAGAAAACGTCATTTAAATTAACAATTCTTACAGTCTGACAAAAAGTTTCGATTTTCAGTTATATATATATATATATTGTACAAAAAAACGTAAAAACACTTGTCTACTACTGACTAAAGGATTTTGTTCTCCAGTAGGTTGAATTAGGGTTTTTCGAATATTGTTGGAATAATTTTTCTTTTGATTAGGGTTTTTCTTTTATCTTCCATAATTATAAGATTTTTTTTTAAAAAAAAAATTCTTAGTAATTCGTTTTTATAATGTTTTTTTTAAGGAAATTTTTGACTAGGAGTTTTTTTTTTTTTTTTTTCTGAAAAATTTTGGGATTTGAGGGGGAAGCTTCGGAGGGGCCATGGCCCCCAGGGGGTCTCCACCACTGCGTTAATGATGTCCCTTATCATAGTAGGGAGACAAAGGAAGCAGCACAAGATTTGGTACATCATACATGGCAGAAATTCACATGGATCTTAATCATTTACAAAAAGGCCCATGTTGAAGTGCCTTGTTACAGCATATTGTGGGATACAGAGGCTTTTTATCCCCAGAAAACCTTTTTTCACCTTTCCTTTTTCTCTTTCTTTACAATATATTTACCTGTTCTTGTAATGGTTTCTGCTGAGCTAAGCCTAATTAACTTTGTTATCCTCTTTGGTGCCATCCAGCCAGGTTCAAATCTTTCTGTCCCATTATAATCCTAACCCTACGGACTATAGTTAAACAGTTCATTCATATCGGTTTAAGCTTTTAATATAAATATTGATTTAATAAACGACAAAAAATGAATAATATCTTTGCGGGTTTTATGGTCAGAAACTTTTGATCATCTTCCTTTATTTAACATTACCATATTTATCAATACCCTTTGACACCAAAATGTGGCCCAGTGGGAATCCACATTAAATATCATGAATTTACTTGAACACCTTACTGTAATGCATGTGTGTTTGTACATGCATGTGCACATGTTCTTCCATTTGCTTTAGACTTTGAGGCCATGGCTTTGGGAAAGATAACAAAGCAAAAAAGCATGTTGATTCTTTATACTGTTATGAGTTATCAGACAGAATATTTGCAGCTCCATATCCTTCATGACAAAGTAACATCTTTTCTTTGTCATCACAACTTGGTCATCTTTCTTTAACACTTTTTTTTTTCTCCCATTTGCTCTCACCTTTATCTACAGAAGCTTTAATTTCCATATTCCCCCTTGCCTCTAACGGCGGCAGTTATAATTCCAGGTGCAATTAATACCCTTGAGGCATCGACATTATATGTATCACATTAAAAATCCAGTCTGGTCTCTTCCAAGTGCCCAGACACAGATCCTGTCGTTAATATGGTCAGAGGAGCTTCTAAATGCCTCTTCCTACTCTTCCTGTCTCTTCTCACTATCTGCTGTTCTGGTAAGCAATTACTATTACTCAAAAAGACAGTTTCTTTTCCTTCAAGTTTCTATGGGAAAATCCAAGGAAATGTAAACTTTACTCTTTTGAGTTTGCTTTCATTTCTGAAACCCACTGGTGATTTATGATCAATTTCTTGTTGCTGTTTTGGTTTCTCACTTCTCAGTATATTGCAGCTGCTTAAGTTAAAGTAATTTGAAGTTCCTCTCATCTTCTTTCTCATTTGCAGGAACTCTGGTGGGTTTCTCCTATCATGCAGGAAGCACTGCAACTTCATCAACAGCTAGAACTTTATCATTCCTGAAGCAAAACAAGGTCACCCCGTCTCAGATTCGGGTTTTCGTAGCAGATCATAGGGCTTTAAGTACTCTGTCTGACTCTGGTGTAACTGTTGATCTTTACCTAAGTAAAAGCCTACTTGGGAATTTGTTGAATTCGAAAGCTTCTGTTATTTCGTGGCTGAAAGCCCATGTATTGACATTTCTCCCGCATGTGAACATCAATAGCATCATACTTGCTAGTGGCAATGACAGTTCAGAACAAAGTGAGCTACCAATGCTTTTATCCACCTTAAAATCAATCCATTCGGTCCTCAGTGCTCTTCATCTAGAAAGCCAAGTTAGGGTTTCAGTAGCATTTTCATTGTCTTTCTTAGAGAAGTTGAATAGACCACAGGAAAGAGACCTGCATAGGATTTTTGGTTTTATCATGAAAATGAAGTCTTATGTCATGGTTGAAGCCAGTGTTGATGGACAGATAAGCATGGGAGATCAGTTTGTTCAGTCTATGATTGAAAGAGCTACCCTTTCCAGTTTTCTTCTTCCTCACAATGATGTTCCAGTGGTTCTGACAATTAAGAGCCCTGCTGTTCCTAGTGCAACAGAAGTAGCTCAATTCAGTGATAAGGTTTTGAAGTCTTTACAAAACAAAACTCAGATTACAGGACAGATAGTTGGGTTGTATGCAGAAGTATCATCCATGGAAGATTTTGTGCAGAAAGAGCTCAAAAGGGAAGAGGAACAGATCTTTCCTTCTTCCCACAGAGAACTCCTAAGCAAATCCCACCTCAAAGCAATTCTACATGACACTGTCAACCCGCCAACAACAATCTTTCCCACAACTCCAGGCATCACCCCTCCAGATAATCCCACACCACCCATTATCACAGTTCCTGCTACTAATCCTGTCACAATTACGCCAGCAAATCCTGGTTCCACACCATTAACATTTCCTTCCACCCCTCCCATCACAATACCCTCCACATATCCTGCCAATTCACCAGTACCAATCACCAATCCAGTAACAACTCCTACCACAGTCCCAGGGGCACAACCAGTGACTAACCCTGTGACAACTTATCCAACCCCATCAGGAGCTGTTCCCATCACAAACCCGGTGGCGCCTCCGGCAACAACAAATGCTCCAGCGATTCCAGGACAAAGCTGGTGTGTGGCCAAGGCTGGAGCTTTGGAGACAGCAATTCAGGCAGCACTGGACTATGCATGTGGAATGGGAGGTGCAGACTGTTCACCAATCCAGCAAGGTGGGAGTTGTTACAACCCAAATACACTTCAAAACCATGCCTCATATGCATTTAATAGCTATTATCAAAAGAATCCAGCGCCAACTAGCTGTGACTTTGGAGGGACTGCCACGATAGTTAATGCCAATCCAAGTAAGAGCATCTTTCAATGATCATTTAATTTTGTGTTTCTCATGTATTATAATTAGTGTGTGCAATATGCTTTGCAAAATTCAAATCACAGCTGCGACCCTTTTGATTGTCAATAGGCATTGGTTCTTGCATTTTTGCATCATCAGCAACAGCAACAGCAAATCCAACGCCAACGCCAACGACGACAGCAACAACACCACCAACAACACCAACACCAACACCAACACCAACAACACCATCACCATCAGGAGCAGGTGTATCAGGGTAATGTGTTTTGTTCTCTTGAATCATGGCTATGGAAACTCTCTGTTACTTCTAATCCCTGAAGAATAACCTTGTACATGCCTCTGTTTTATTATATCTACTTTGCAGATATGGTACTCCACCTTCAGTGTTAAATTCAAGCGAACCAGCTTCTGGTACTACGCCCTTTTTGGGGTCTGAAGGCCCTCCTGCTGCTGCTAACACATCAACATCCTTTTCATCTGGTTTACATCCCATCATTGGCTGCATCATTTTGGCAACATCCTTTGTTACTGGAAAAATAGTTCTGGAAATGTAGAACTGCTACTTCTCCATGCACGTCAATGGCTCAAGAGATAATTGCTTCACTAGCAAGTAACAAATCTGAGTTGTAGCCGTTCAAGCCATGTACAGATCCATATTTTGCAGGTTAGTTTAACAAAGCAGAACTATAACGACCTACATCCTGCTAAGTGCTAACATATTCACTGGCGTGCATGAGCTTGCCTGGGATGCAAAACATGTTTACTTCTGAAGCTAAAATTTCTAGTTGAAGCAAAATCACATGTTCGATATATAATTTTAGCTACTGTGAGAAAACAACCGTTTCAGGTAATGATGGTAGGAGTTCATGAACTTGTACATATTTTAGACGTTGTGGAGATCATAGCGTGCGTAGTGATAATGACAAATTGTACGATCGAATTGCTTCAGAAATTACCCTGATCTGCAATATTTTGAGGCAATTTCACCATATATAGTCAGCAGTTATTCATTCTAATCATCTTTGAAAGCAAGTTCGTCCACTAATTAGTAAATTTGTAAGACTAGAGCAAAGCTCGATGTTCTAGTCAAATAGAAAGGAAACATTTCACGGTCTAAATTAGATTTTACAAATCTAATAGTATATACAATGGTGGTACCAAATACACTATTAGATATAACCAAACAAAATATGAACCGTGAAATGAAAAGGACCATATTCTAACATTCTATAGAAAATGAATGCATTTATTACAATGTTCGCATAAAGAATTGACTCATAGCAAAGCATTGGACACCATCCTACAGGAATTGGCCAACCACTCGCTTGGGATGGTCTGCTATCCCCACAAAGGATGAGTGATGGTTAGACTAAACACATCACCCTTTTGGGAGTGGAGGGTGATCGGATTACCCCAACCAACCATTCCCCTTGAGGGTTGCCAACCGTCTTAAGAGGTGGTGTGGTCACCCCTTGAACTGTTTTGACTTTTTTTTTTTTTTCCCTTTTAATGCTTATGTAGCTTAATCTAAGATGTTCATTTTCAATGAACAGCCCAAATTGCTTAATTTACACAGCCCCTTTAAGATGTCTTTTCATTTCCATGTGGTGCGGTTCGAGTTAGGCACGAGGAATATACAACTTAGTCAAAAAAGCATATCCTAATGTCCATGACAACATAATAAAGTAAAACAAAACCAGTGTTTATCATGTGCTTGGTTGTTGCTAAGAAAATTTCTCCTGACAACTATTATTAGTAGGGCCACTGATATGTCTTCCATGCATCGGATACCAAATGTATTACCAATAAAGATGACTTTGATCAGCAGTTGAGGATCCAATGGATGTGAGATTCCAATAGCAATAATCCGCCACTGCAGGAGGAATGATGCAAATTATCAAATCGTCGACATTTTTAAAGAACAAAAATTCAACAACCTCCACTATGATAGAACTGGCCAAAATTGTAAGCAGTTGGTCACCATCATGGTCGGCAGCTAATGAACCACTTAAAGAAAACTAGCCAGTACATAATGACAATACCATACATTGATTCAAGTTATGAGTACAACTGATGCAACAGAAATAACAGTGAGAACAACAAAAAGGCATTCTCAGCTAAAACTACATAAGAGAACCTCTAAAATGTGCATTTCTACAAGGAAAATGGCCTCTGCAGCTTTATCTGAACTCCTCAATTAAACTAAAAGGCGTCGATTCTTTATACACAAGAACTGGATAACACAATGATTTCATCTCTTTGAAAACACCACCAAGATCAACATTGACATGGAAACAACCATCTTGAAACCAGAAGTTTCCCAGAAATTTTGTTTTTCAGCACCCAGAGCTTCATTTTGTTGTTTTGCTGCTAACTGATCTCTAAGTTCTTTTAGGGCTCTGTCCCTTCTCTCTCCCACCTGTTGATGAATGGAGTAGAGATTAGCGATTCAAGTGTTTACAGGAGCAAGCAGAGAGGTAAAAGGCATGAAAGCAGTACAGAGAACTCAAATTTATTGGTAATGAGATTAATTTATGAAGCTCTCAAGAAAATCGAATCTTTTTAAGTTGCTGAAAACTAAAATATTGATGAACTGGCCTTATTAAGTATTCTCATTTGTCAGGGTGAAAAAAGAAACCAAAAAGAATGGGAATAAAAAAAAAAAAAGAAAAAGGCTACAGCATTCAATAGTGGCACTTTCTACAAGGAATAGCATATCAGAGGTCAATTACACCGTGATGGTGCGGAGCATTAAGTTGACCAGGATCTGATCCAAAAAAAAAAAAAAGAGGACCACTCACACCTTGCAAGGTGTGGTTCATCAAGTCAATGAGAAACCTATATGTTGTGTAGACAGGCTTATAATTAACTTGTGTGCTTAAGGTTTGTAATGCAAACTCTGAATATTGACCAACTGCAGACAAGTGAAGCATTAAATGATACCCTTTGGAGCTTTCGTGTCTGGGAACGAGCTTCCTGGAGGCAGAATTCCAACTTCAACACCCTCTTTTTCAGTTCCTGATCAGCTCGCCGTTGCTTCTCTAACTGTTCATCAAAACAGGTTGAAGTGCATAAACAAACAAGAATAGGGGACCTTAAAGAAGTGAAGCACTAAAATAGTGAACAAATGGACGAGTAGATTATAGAAGGAACTGAAGGTGAATGTACCTGTGACTCCAACTCCTTGGTCTTGTGTTTCCAGTGAGCAGACATTATCTTGATTTCATCCCTCAGTTTTGCTATTTCTTCATCCTTAACAATCAAAAGCTTATTAATCTTCTCAACGTTCTTTGGAGATACCTCATCTAATAATTTCCTCAGTTCACAATCCTTGCTTGCTCCAGCTTTGGTAACAGCCTGCATAATATCCTGCTCAACTCTCAAAACTTCGTCTTTTAGTTGCTTTTGTGAAGATTCTCTTGCTTGAAGATCCCTTTGCAGATTATCTAATTGCTCTCCTAACCTAATTACACGATCCTCATGCTGTTTTAGCGAACTGCTCTTCTCTTCTAATTCCTTTACAAGGGCTAAACACTGGAGCTGTGCTGATTGAGCTGATGCAGCACTTGAATCTGCAATTGCTTGACTAGCTGAAAGCTGTGATCTAAGACCATCCAACTCCTTGAGGTACTGTATCCCATAAACAACTTACAATTAGGATACAGAATGACAACATGATGAGAAATAACAAAGCTCGAACTAGAATACGTAATGAATTGAATGTGAATATGTTTCAAAGTAAAAACCGTTGCTAAATATAATTCATGAAATTGAATAGTGACTGAATCATTCAATACTAATATCATTGAATCATTAGAATATAAATTCCCTTAAATATGCTCAGCAATATGGTTATTAAATTCACAATCAAAGTCTTAAAATCTTAAAACCCAAAACAACCTGGATATTAACTAGGATCTTAAACAGTTACCTTCTTTTAAATACTCAGCCAAATTTGTTCAAGTTACGGGAAGAAACATCTGACAAGTCATTAATGAGATGAATAGTGCATGATTAGAAAGTGCAAAATAATTTTGGTAGTAATTAGGATAAGGAATTCATAGTGTTATATCTTTCATTTTCACTATGAAGCCAAGTTATTTTTATCACACAGATTTAGCTACTCCCCATTTTCACTTGAAGTTATAAAATAGATCATTTTCTAACTAATAATGAATGCATGAAAGGATTTATAATCTAAGGCTCTTCTATTGCAAAATCAAACCCTTTCATGAAAAATATCGGAGGGCCCCCCCCTTCTGTTTTTGAAGACATTTGTTTCCATGAAATCCCTCTGCCACAACATCTTTAGGGGGTGCTATATATTGTTATGTCGATAAAATCATTTGAGTTAAGACTTTTTTTTTTTTTTTGATGTCGGGGAACCTCTCCAAGGCAGGACCCTTCGGACCCACCCCTGCAAAGTAAACCCCGGTCCCGTGCACCGCATCCTAATCATTTGAGTTAGACTTTACCATGTTAATCTTCAATAGCATAGCTAAATTGGGGTTTGAAATGCAAGTCCTTCTCCAATGTCAACTAAATAAATAATAGTATTTTCTGCTTGACTCTGTAAGTCTTAAAGATAGCATAATATAACACGTGTATATAGCACACTTCACTATTCATGTAATAAATACCAGTGAAAGATTAATACACATTAATTACATAATTATTTAAGCTGTTAAACTATTACATAAGCCATAAGATGTTATTCAAATTTTCCTTTGCTACAGAAAGACACTTAACATTTTTTTTTTCTTTTTCGTAATATTTGAAAAGGCTAAAGTTCAGATGATCTTTTTCTTCAAGGGTAGATGCTATTATGAAGTGCTTGCTCGAATGTAAAAATATGCCAGAATTGAGGGCAGAATTTGACATTTTCCACATTCAAAACAATTTATTTGCTAATTTGCCAAATCGGTTGATGGAAAATGCTGTCAAATTTTTATTTGTTTAATTACAAAATTTAACTAATATCAGATAGACTTAAGACTTCATGGTTCCAACAAACGCAATCAGCCCCATCATTCCACACATCATTCTTTCTGTAATCACCCAAGAGATAAAGAATGCAATCTTTCATTGAATTACAACTTTCCAACCTTAATTTCAACAGCAACTATTTAATTAGGGGAAAATGGCAAATGCATTAATATTAAATCACCCCAATACTTGGTTGTCTTCAAATTGAGGATCGATTTGAATCACCAGTCAGTATAATACTTGGGTTTAGAAAGTGTGGGTAACGTCAAAAAAGTTTGATCCAGAATTGGATTCATGTCTTCAGGGAAAATCAACTGTAGCAGTGAGTAGTGACTATCTCAATAAACAAGCAAATGGTTGACCATTAACTTTATAAAATTGGTGGGTTGGACTTGTTGGATTAAATTTCAGGTAATTATGCATTTCTCTATTAATTTATACAAGTTTTCCTTATAAGATGAGTGAAGAAGTCTACCTTGCTCCCTCCGGCACAAAAAAAAATGTATCACCACAATATGCCCTTTTTAAAGAAAATTCAATTGTCACAAGTACAGCATAGCAAAAAGATTGAAAAGTTGGGGCAAAAAAAAAAAAAAGAGAACAAGAAATTATGGTTATAAATGATTTTATTATGAATCTCCCTCATTTTTGTCACCCATGCAGACAAAATTTTCTTAAATCATTCTATGTAAATAAAGGAAACAGTAATATAATATCAAACACTTGATATCTTGGGTCATCTTTCCTCGCATGGGCTCCGCCAAAAAAACTAAAGGGAAAAAGCCAAAAGGCATCCAGCACCTGAGCATAAGATGCTCGGCTTATTTGATTACTTCAAAAGAGCAAGATGCGAAAAAACAAATAAACAATGCACGAAAAAGCAAAATGACCATTATTAGTGAATGATGGCCAAAGTTCAAAGGATCAACCAAAAGCCTAAAACAACTTAAATTAATTAATCATTAAATTAAAATTTGATGAAAGAAACAGAATAAAAAGACTGGGATATGAATGAGACCTTCCCAGCAGTAGATGCTGAATCCTGAAGCTTTGCATTCCTCTCCTCCAATGTTTTATGCAATCGACCAATTTCATCCTCCATGTTCTTAGCTTTTGTCTCAACTTCCTGAGAAAACATACCCATAAAAATCACACTAAATCCCAACCGACCAACTACAAATGCATATGACCCCACAAACAAAAACACCCATAAAGAGTATGATGATTGACTTTCAAGATTCGAACTATATATACACAATACAACAAAAATAAACCAGAATCGCAAGATCACATGCCTGTCTTGTTAGAGCTTCTTTAGCATATGATTGCTCCTGAAATGATAGGCGGCTCCGAACCTCCTTCAACTCTGCCGCCAACGACACCACATTCCGCCGGAAGCTTTGCTTCTTTTCATTCAAGTCCTTTAACAAAGGATCAATTTCTCTAGCTGACATTGACGATGCCGTCAGCTCCATCACGGATGATGACGAAGATGATGGTTTCTCCTCTGAAACTGACATGAGGACTATAAAGTTTTGGATCAACTGGTGGCTGTAGCTTTGTTGTTAAAGATCTAATATTGTGGCCATACACTGAATCCAGGGCTAAGGATCAGGCATCAGTGGCCACGCCCCTTGCAGTGCAAGCCATTAATTTTTCATATATCTGGATCACTGCATGTGAAAATGGTAGTTGTGTATTAAATTTGAGAGGTCTCCAAGAAGTAGAACACTTGAAAAGTATAGAAAATAATAATTAAAATATATATATATATATATATATATATATATAGAGAGAGAGAGAGAGAGAAACAGTGACTTCGAAATTACTAAAGAGGGTTTGACAAATTTTAACTAAAAAAATTTCGAATATTGGAAGTCAATCCAAAGAGATCTTCCACACTTTTTATTATTTTCTCAGGAAAAAACTAGCTCAAGAAAACTTCACTCATTTTTCTGGGAAAATCTACTCCAAGAAAATAAAGTTCACCTATTTTTTTTCTGGTGCAGAATAGAAGCACAGATACCTCTCCACCACAACTATTATTGAGTGAGAGAAACAGAAAGAAAATGGTAGAGAGCGATCGACTCCAAAGGGCTTGTCAACCTCACCGGATAAATTATTTTTTTATTTTTGAAAAACTCACCGGAAAAATTATAGTGACAAAGACAAAGACAGAATAGTCTTTTAGAGAGAGAGAGAGAGAGAGAGGGAAGGAGAATAAATGGGCATGTGAAATTTGAACTAAAAAATTCAAAGTTCGAAGCTGTTTTCAACAAACACACCTCTGTAATTTTTGTCAGGAAAATTTATAGAGAGAGAGAGAGGCGCAGAGACAGAGACAGAGACAGAGACAGAGAGAGTAAATAGGCATGTGAAATTTGAACACAAAAATTCAAACTTTGGAGCTATTTTCAACAAACCCACCTCTTTGATTTTTCTCGGGAAAATTTAAACTCCAAGAAAAAAAAAAAAAAAAAACCCACTTTCTTACAGCGTTGAAACAGCTGATCTAAGACCACGCGTTATGTTCTCTCACATCACATGCTAATCCTAAACTTGAGGGACTCCATGATTTCACACGCAACATGTTGCTTAACAAAACCAACCAACTAAATCAAATAATTAAATTAATTAAAACACACAGAGAGAGAGAGAGAGAGAGAGAGAAATACCAGATTTTGAGCAGAACCCAGTTCCAGAAACAGCTTTCTCAGCGAGAAAATGACTTGTGCTTTTGAATTATGTGTCTTCTTATTCTTCTTCCTCTACAGTTCTTGTTTAGCTTAGCAGCTGTAACGCTAAATGCAACGTCGTAATATCCGAGGGCGCTGGTCAGCCTCCGATGCCATCCGACGATCCAGAAATGGAAGGCCAATCAGTATCGCTAACAACCCGTCAAGTCAGGGTTTTTAATTAGCAAGAAAAATAAAACCCCATAAAAATCAAAAAAATATATATATATAAAATGTAAAATCACTTACTTAAGAGTATCTGGTTTTGTCTGTAGTGCGAGAGTCCCTGTGTTTAAGCGACATGTCTTTACTCGGAGACAGCGAGGGCTCTAGGTTCGGAGTGCACGAGCCTCGGGTTCGGTCGAAATGCCAAAGCCCGAGGCTGTTTCAAAAGAGGGTTCCGTGGGTCATTTTGAGTCACAGCGCGGCAAATCCAAATTTTCGCCCTGGCCAATTAGTTAAAGACGCGTGTTAGAACAAGGGCCGTGGGATGGGCTGCTACTGGGCTTCTCTCCCTGTTCCTTCTCTTGTCATGGGCCTTTTTGAGGTTCTTTCGGCTTTATTTTGAGGGGAAATTAAAAATTACTCTCTGATTTAAAAAAAAATCCGTAAATATATGAATTTGTTAATTAAAAATAAAAAAAAGTGGTGTAAATCAGGTTTGCAACGTGGCAATTATCAATTTATTATAGAAGCATTGTATTAAAAATGGTACTATATATATACTACTAGTTCTAGCATTTTCCAAAAGATTTTCTTAGTGGGAAAAAAAGATAAGATTCATACATTTTTTAATGTTATTTTAAGATGGTCAAAGTCGATAGCCACAAGTTGCTTGAAAAATGGCAGCTATAGTAGGTAGGTGCTGCAGACCTTGCCACTTGCCATCCTCCTATTGGATCAAATTCGAAAGCCTTCCTTTTCTTTATTTCTCATATTTAAGATCCAAATAAATAAATATTTTAAGAAAAGAATTCGGTGGCCCCTTTTATTCAATGCGTTCATACAATATTATTATTATTATTGTTTTTTTATTTGGAGTGCTTTATTGCTGTCGGTCAAATTTCACCAGAAGCTTTTTAAGGCCTCGTTGTCAGAGACTTGTTGTTGGTATGTCCATTGTATTTGATCCTCCCACTCTCATTCTTTTGTCCCACTATAAATTCAAATATAGGTTTCATGTAAGTTTTGGATAGTTTTTTGAAATTAAATTGAAAAAATTATTTTCTTATGATTTAGAGAAAACTATGTTGAATATATAAACTATGACAAATAGGAGCAACTATCATCCTAATCTTCTTGTCTATATGTTAATGTAATTGGGTGGGGTCAACTGCTTTTATCTTAATCCATGCAAATGGGGCAATATTTCTTTTTTGTTTTTATTGGATTACCTTTTGAAAATAACACTTTCATGCAAATGGGGGCAACTTGCCATTTGGCAGTGGAAAAGGTTGCAAATTGAAAACTTTACGTAGGATATATAATATGGTCAAGGTCATTCTTCAAGAAGGGATATATGTCTATATTTAAGTTCTTAGCCTTAAATACAAATGTTTTAATTCATAAAAACAGTGTATATATATATTCTAATTGAATGAGAAAAGGGTTACAATAGATTATTATTTTCATTCTTGATCCGAATGGATGTATATAGGTCATTCGTCAAGAAGGCATATGCTATTCATGGACGAAATTAAATGCATTTCTAGAATAGGAGAACTTGCAACTTTATTAAGGAACTCACATGCATTAGGAAGCGGATTTTGTGAAATTAGGCTACTCAAATTTTATTGGAATTCAAGTAGGTTAAAAGAAGGGATTATGTAGCTTATTTACACAAGACAAGTAGGCCCTGCACTTTAGGTTGTGTCTGGGATAAGTGAATCTTGTAATTTCCCTTTTGAGACAACTAAATTTCAAGAAATCCTAATCTCGAGTAGCTTTCTTTCAATTAAGGAACTTTCGCTATCCGCTTTATTTTTAGGGAAAAATCATATTTAGTCCTTAGGTTTTTTTTTTTTTTTATAAAAAAAAAAAAAAAAAATTATCTAATTTGGATTTATTCGTTGGCTTTGAAATTCAAGAATACGGTCTTTAAGTCTTGTCAAAGTTTAAAATAAGATCTATATATCACTTTACCCTCAAAGTTAACAGTTTATCATTTATCACAAGTGTCTCATTTAACATGTCAACATCCATCTCAACACTCTAATGCCATGCCACATTAACAAAACCGAGATTTCTGTTGTTGTGGGTTTGCTCTTTAAATTTTTAAGTTTTGTGTTTCTTTAAGTTTCATGTGTCAAATAAATTATTTTTTATATCTTTTTTTTTTGTTTTTCCTATGAATGACTTAACACTTGTTGATGTAGCATTGCATTTAAATATTCATGACATACCAAATGAGACATATATGACCAATGACAAACCGTTAACTTAAATGATAAATTGACATAATAACCTATTTTAAACTACTATCGTTGCCATCACCGTCACCAACACCGTCATCCAACCCCACTCAATGAAGGCCCAAAACCTGATATTATCACCATCTTGTTGACAATATCATTAACCATGAAACAGCCTTCAGAACCCACCAATGTAATACCCCATCACCACCGATCCATTTGCTCCTTACAAAACTCCAACAAAATGGGCCATTAAATTTCATATGCGCATATAAACCAGCCCAAACATGTCTCCATTTTGGGCTCACGCTCTTCCATTTCTCACTAAATTCCCAATGGATTTTGACCCCTCTCCTTTCTGTTTCTTTGGTTTCGCCTATACTTATTTTATTTCTTTTATCCTTTTTCAATAGCCTTCTATGCTTACTTATTTATACCCAAAGATATTTCTAATTTGAATAATATTTTGTGAAAATCAAACAAAGTCTTAAAGTTAATTGATGATTTCACAATGTGAAATATATATTAGCGTATGTATGTTAAGGCAAAAAAAAAAAAAAAAAAAACTTAAGATAAACCAAAACAATCAAATGGGATTTTAAGTCAATTGATTGCTTATATACCACAATGTCTTTAAATGTTTATTTGATAACTATAGTAATTTTTAATTTATGGGAAACAATCAAAATAAAGAAATTAAAAAGAAAAATAATTGAAAAAAAAAAACACAAACACAAACACAAACAACTAAGACCAAAAAAATTGAGAAAAAAAAAAAAATAGAAGCTTTAGTACTACTGCGAGGCCTTAGGCTATATAGTTATTATCTTCGTGCTTTGACCCTTCTCAATAAGAATTGAAAAATGTCAAGTTTACAAAAAATCTTTTACAAACTGACGTGCCACAATTAGATTGGGGCTCTGTTTGGTAAACGGTTTAGCAAGTATGTGATTCATTACTATTCATTGATGGACTGCTGACATTCCAACCCGCAAAAGAAAAAACGTTCGCCCAGCTACCCCATTGAAAAAATGCGCCCGGCCTCGTTAACCCAGCCTTGCTTGTTGACGAAATTGCCCCTACAATTTGTTTAGTTGTCTAACTTGTCCTTCCCTTTGCATGCGAAAACGAAGGGTAATTTCGTAACGTAATTAGGCATTGTTAACGAGGAGTGGCTTCGGTTTTCAAAAGCTGAGGAGTCCAGCATATGATTCTGCAGGGAGTAGGCTGACGGGCTGTCCATCAAGCCACAATTGAAGACCACAAACCCCTTGAAACCATTTAACAAACGCATCATGGATTTCTCAAAATTTGAATTTATCCAATTTTTAATTATGTTATGTCATATCAGTTTGTAAAAGTCTTTTTATAAAATTTATTTGTAAACCTAACATTTCTCATAAGAATTTACAGTTCCATTCCTGACAATTTAGACTATCAACATTTCTTAATAGTGTGGGTTGACTCGGGGCATGGTGGAGCGAAGCTTTAAAGAGAGACGTTGACGAGTAGGGCGGGGTTGGAACGACAACAGTAGCAAGCTTTAACGTTTGGCATGGTTTGCGAGAAAAATAATAAATCTCATAGGATAATAATATATCATTTGAAAACAATATATATGTGTATATACATATATATATATATATATATATTTTTTTTTTTGGGGGCGGGGTAAGACCGTAAGAGTAGCATTTTCCATGTTCTATATGCCAAGGCATTGAATAAAACTGCAAATGACATGAGTGCAGAGGAACAAAAGCCGGCTTTCCTACACAAAAAAATAAAACAGTAAAGAGGGCAAATCTTCCTTTGGCACAATCTGCTTCAGTACGTAGCCTCTGCGTATTTCACTGTCTGTTGCATCTCTTCTCAGGTCAGTAATCCCTCTCCGTTTGAATTTTTCTTCACACTACTTCATTTTCCCGAGAAAATAGTTGCCTGAGAAAATAGAGGGTTCATGAACTGCTTCAATGGCTGTAAAGCTTTCATCTTTGGCTATTTGCAAGAGAATTCCCAAATGGGTCAATCAAAATGCATTCATTTCTTCAGTTTCATGTGCTAGTAGTATCGAAATTTTCCCGGAAAACAATCAGAATCCACTGAATTCATCGGATTTTGAACAAAATTTTCGGTTTTTAAGGAATAAGCTTTCTCCGGATAACTTAATCCGGGTTTTGGATAATACCAGTGATTTGAACTCAGCAGTGAGGATATTCAAATGGGCTGCCCTCCAAAAACGGTTCTGCCACACCGCTGATACGTATTATCGGATAATTGTGAAGTTGGGCATGGCTGGAAATGTTAAGGAGATGGAAGGGTTTTGTCAGAATATGGTGAAAGATAGGTGCCCAGGTGTTGAGGAGGCTTTTGTGGCATTGCTTGATACCTTTGTAAGACATTGTAGGCTAAGTGAAGCTATACGAGTTATTGTTAATATGAATTCGGGTGGTTTTAAGCCCTCTATAGATACGTTTAATGCCGTTTTTGCTGCTCTAGTGGATGAGAAGAGAGACTTTCAAGATTTAATGTTTGTTTATAAGGAAATGGTGAAAGCAGGAGTTGCACCTTCTGTTGACACTTTGAATCATTTGTTGGAGGCTTTGTTTGAGACCAGTAAGGTTCAGTCTGCTTTGGATCAGTTTAGGAGAATGAGCAAGAAAGGGTGTAATCCTAATAGCAGGACATTTGAGATAGTCATAAAGGGTCTCGTTGAGAAAAGCCGAGTAGATGAAGCTGTTAGTGTTTTAGGTGAAATGTCTGAACTTGGGTGTCAGCCTGGTTTGAGTTTCTATACCTGCACAATACCTTTATTTTGTATGGAAAATAAGCCCGAAGAGGGAATTAGGTTGTTTAGATTGATGAGAGCTTCTAATTTTGTTCCGGATTCATTCATTTGTGAGGTTCTAATACGGTGTCTGTGTGAGAACCTTTGGCTGGATGATGCGATGAACATTTTCAAAGAGATGATAGACAATGATATAAAGCCGTCTAATAATGTGTTTTTGGATATGATAAATGTTTTTTGTAAATTAGGGAAAATAAATGAAGCTTTAGAATTCTTGGAAGACAGACATGTTTTTGAAACTTCACCACGCAATTCATTGCTTGAAGGTTGCTGCTGTGCTGGTAAATTTTCCTTGGCAAAAGGTCTACTTGATAAAATGTATGAGAGGAACATAGCCAACTGTGACTCCTGGAATATTCTTATCAGATGGCTTTGCAAGAATGCAAGGATCAGGAAAGCATTTGAACTTCTAGGGAAAATGGTTGTCTCCTCATGTCTTCCTGACTGTGCCACATACTTGGCATTAGTTATTGGTAACTGTAGATTGAACAAGTATGGAGATGCATTGAAGCTATTTCACGAGATTCGTGCTAACTGCTGGGTTTTGGATTCTATATCTTATTCTGAGCTAGTTGAAGGCCTGTGTCAGGTGGAAAGAACGCTAGAGGCTGCTGAAGTGTTTTGCTATATGTCTAGTAATAGATGCTCTCTTCAGTCTTACTCCTTTGATATGTTGATCAAGAGTGTTTGTGCCAGAGGAAAGGTCGATGAAGCGATAAATTTACTGCAGTTAGCTTATTATTCTGGTACTTCGTGTAGTAATGCAACTTACACTATAATTATGCTCGAGTTGTCTAAACTGGGCAAGGCAAAAGATGTGGTAGTAGTTCTCTCTCAAATGCTGATAGAAGGTTGCAGTCTTGATCTGGAAGTATATAGCATCCTCATACAAAGCATGAGTTCACAGAATCGAATCAAGGATTGTGTATTCCTTTTTAACATGATGGTTAATGAGGGTTTGGTACCTGATTCTGAAGGGCTATTTGATCTACTTTCATGTATAGCCAACCATTCTCAGTTGTATAAGGTGTCAAGTTCGATCGATAAACTTATTTGTAATTCTGAAATTGTAAATCCAGCAATTTACAACATGCTGATTAATGGCTTTTGGAAAGAAGGTAATAAACGTGAAGCATGTCATTTATTGGATTTGATGTTGGAAAAAGGTTGGGTACCAGATTCTACGACTCATGGATTGTTGATTGGATCTGTTGCTAGAGAGGAAGGGGACAGGGGGGCATTTGCCTATGGGAATTCCATCGCACAAGATGCTGTTAGTAACATACTAGCTGAGGGCTTGGGAAATACTTGATGTACCTACTTTTCGAAGAATAGCAATTTGATCAGCTGAAGGCCCAGTTCCCTGGCGAATGATACTCTGACTCACAACTTCATGATTATAGATTTTCTCTCCAACTCATCAGGAACACGAGGGATTGAAACTGCTTTCAGACATAGTTTTGTGTCTATGGTGGCATTCTGTGACAAATGGTCTTTTTGTGGAATGTGATTGCTGGCATTCCAGGTGAGCAATAAATTCATCTTTTGATCTCTAAGATATGCAGCGTACTTGTATACTTCAGAATGTACTTTGAGCAAGAAAATCTTTAGAAATGATAAAATATGATAAGTTCATCACCATGCAGCTATTTGCTGTTCTTCTTATTTATTCTTGCATGTCTGCCTGTTCATACTTGTACGAGCATAGATTGTAATTCCTCTTAAATGCAGAAGAGTCTACCTAGTCGTTTTTTGGGAAATGGGAAACGGGAAACTTAACCTCACTGATATATGCCTTGCAGATGACTTGCTCTGTTGCTGTAATCCTTTTGACCTAAGGAGTTCTTTCTTGGGGGGCATCAGCTTGTCTCTAAACATGGAGAAGAGTGGCATTTTCGGTTGGTAGAGGAGGATGAAATGTACAAATAATTAATGAATAATTGAGATTTGAAGAAGGGAAATTAAGGGTGCAAATTGCAATGTAAGGATTCCCCTTTTACAGCCAAGTTATTGACCACAGATTTTCAAATCTAATGGACAAGATAGTAGCTGAAGTTGCTGGCAATAGACTAATAGACAAGCTAATTCAAGCACTTCTATTTAGCATTCAAGTTACTAGTGCAAATGTTTTTCTTCTGCCATAGAAGTTGATCAAAGGAATACGTACTGAGGTGTCACTTTTATTTTGGGCAGGTATAGACAAGAGCTAATGCATGGACTATCTTATCTGTGAAGCTCTTCGAAATTTAGAGTTGAAGGCTACTCAGGAATTAGAAGAATGGATTTAGACTAGATTGCTTCTGCTGTTTCAACCCCAAGGGGAGAATTGGTGAAGACAGCACCGGTAGGTGACAGGAATTTGAGAGATAGCCGAGTGGTTTACCACTATGTTTGTGTAATTACTGTAAAAACCAAGTGAAGAAGGGAAATGGGTCATCATTATACGTGGGGTATTCAAACTACTCTGTCACTGTTTGTTTAAGATCTGTTTCTGTTATTGACTAGAAAAACTGTTGTGACATTGATATAAAGGTAAAAACTGTTCTGTTCTGTGTTAGGGTTGTTAATATTTCTGTTTTGAGAAATAGTAAAATAAAAGACAAAACAAAATTGTAGTCAAAGTCAGCCTGTAGATGGCTTGCAACTGCCTTGCTTGATTTGCTTGAATTGCTTCCCCTGAGATTTTACTAGTTTGTTCTGGTCAAAAGTTCCCCTCACCTGCTGACCTGGATATGGTTGCACCTGTGACCAAAGATGCTGACTTAGTCATGCAGAGCAAAAGAGATGTGGTTGCAATAGGATATGGGCGATAAGGGTGGCGGGGAGAGAGGGATAGGCATGTATGTATGTACCCCGTAGCTATCCATAGAGAAAAAAAGGGAAAAAGAAAAAGAAAAAGAAAAAAAAAAAGTTTTTCAATACTTATATAGAGTAATGTTTTAACAGGCTGATATGACTAAAATATGCAAAATATCAATTAAAAAGGTTTTTTTTTTAGTACGAGAAGTTCTGAAAAATATAGTAACACTTATTAAAATTTAAGAGTATGATTGCAAAAATGATAAGTATAGTTTTTCCTAAAAATTATTTTCATTTTCAAGAATTAATTTATGATACTAGGCACCTCTTTCTAGAATGATTATGAACAAAGTTCCAGTCAAATAAAGTGATGATATTATTACGTGATTTATATATGTATTTGGAGGATTGCACGTGAGAATCACTCTATTTAGCCATGCATGTCGTGGTGGGAAACGCGTGAAGAAAACGCACGCTACCCAACCATATACCGTTAGCGTCTTAGCGGCAGTATATTATTCTGGTTGCCTTCGTGAGGCCCCCAAACTCATTTCTCCTACTTTTCTGACCTCCATTTGACTCCACGCAGAAAAACTAGAGATCACCCAATTGTCCTAACATCGATCTGATCATCCCATTTCCTCATCACAAGAACAAGAAGGAAAAAAAAAAAAAAAAAAAAAAAGATAAATTTTTCTGTGTTCATCTTCGTCCTCGCTAATGGCACCGTACGACGAGGAGGAAATATCACCGGATGACTTGTTGACGAACATGATCGTAATGGGGGCGTCTCTCATAGTAATTGCCGCAGTTGTCATCGGCGTTGTTGCCGGAGTAGATAGCAAGGGCGGTCCGGGGAAACTGGGCGAGAATGTCACCCTTGATAATATGATGGGCGTCGATGAAATATGTAATCAAACTGATTACAAGGAATCTTGCATGGCTAGCCTACAACCGGTGGGCGACAAAGCCAGCGTGAAAAAGTATTTAACGGCCGCCATAAACGGCACCGTTTCAGAAATGACAAATGCAATGCAGAAGGCAAAAGTCAATGCTGACGCGATCGGGGATCAAAGTTTAGAAAAAATGGCGCTTGAAGATTGCGTGGAGTTGATGGGGCTGTCCATTGAGGAGATGCAGTCTGTGATGCCATTGGAAGATGTAGGCGATGGTAGGAGCAGCTTGAGCGCTGTGATTGCATATCAAAGAGCGTGCGTTGAGGGATTAAAGGAGTCTCTGTATGCCTCGTTTGCAGATTTTGATGGGGGTCTGCAGAAGGCCAGAGAGCTTGCGAGCATTATCTTGGCTATAATTTACGAGAATTTTCCAAACGATGACGCTAGAGTTGAACGGCAGTTGATGGCGGATCAGCGCAAAGTATTGCAGGATTACAAGAAGGCCGGTGGGCAGATGATTCCCCATGCTTCTGTGGCTAAAGATGGGAGTGAGGAATACGGGAGCATCAATGCCGCTCTTGATGCATATCCAAACGACATCAAAGGACGATATGTCATCTACGTGAAGGCCGGGGTGTACGAGGAGAACGTCGTTGTCGCCAAGAATAAGACCAATGTATTCATGTATGGTGATGGGGTTACTGAAACCATTATCTCTGGAACAAATCTCGACGACACTACCACCTATAGGAGAGCTACATTATGTGAGTTCCTCAATCTTTCTCTTCCTCGATCTTTTTACAAATAAATATTTATTGTTTTGAGGCTCTTATTATCTTATCTAGCAAGGTTGACAAATTCGGTATCCAAAACAATTTGACTTAAAAGAGTTTTTTAAGAATCATATGTAGATTCAATTGGTCAAGACAAGATAAGTGAGTGTTTAGTCCAGACGAGGCGTGTTGAAGAACAAATTTAAGTCAAACAGTACTGCTTGTTTGGTTTGAACGAGCTGATTTGAAAATAATTCAAGATAGACAATGTTTCTCATTCGCAATCTTATTCGCATGTTAATCAGAATGAGCTGTGCTTTATTCTTCTCCAAATTTTTTATTTAAAAGTTAGTTCTCAAATGATATGTCAAAGTCATATGAGATTTATTATTTTGAAAATGTGTCACCAACTCATATGATTATGACACATCATTTGAGAACTAACTTAAAGGAAAAAAAAAAGAAAAGAAAAATTAGAAAACACGCCATTTCTCTTAAAGATTTGGTGATTGTTCGGGTTTATTTGGGTAAACACCTATTCTAACTCATTTAATTTCTAGGTGTTGTTAAGAGATGTTTGGCCATTTTCAAAATCACCTTGAGAATGTCCAATATTAAAATAATGATGCAGCCTTAAACTCAAAAGCTAATTATCAATGCGAGCAAGTAGTATATATGAAAGAGAATTTGAAAAGAACCAGAACATGTGTCTAAAGATAAACCCATACATAGAAGCTCCATTTTTTTTCCCCTCATTGTTTGACACACTGAATTTCCCTATCTTGTTGCAGCGGCAATTGGCAATGAATTTATCTGCGCGAATATTGGAATCAAAGTCCCAGATAAAAGCAGTGGAAATTCCATAGCGGCGTTAAAAATCCAGTCTGATAAAGCAGCCTTCTACAACTGCAGAATAAATGGTACAACATCAAACATATACGCATTAGCGCATCGACAGTTCTTCAAGGAGTGTGAAATCTATGGCGTCACAAACATCATCAAAGGTGACGCTGCACTTGTAATCCAACGCTCCAAAATCGTCGTGACGCAGCCATCTACGCCGGTGGCAAACATCATAACTTTGCAGGGCAGGAGCGATAAGCGTGAAAACACTGGTTTTGTGATCCACGGCAGCGTTATTGTGGCAGACGAATCTAACTCCCCTGAAAAACTGAAGAATTGGACTTACTTGGGCATGGCAGTGGATAAATATTCAAGAACAATCGTCATGGAATCATTGCTGGGAGATTTGATCAATGCACAGGGATGGAGCAGCAGCAACAACTATGGAATTGAAAATGTGACGTTTGCAGAGTATAAAAACAGGGGGCCTGGAGCTCAAACCAAAAACAGAGTCAACTGGCCGAGTCACACTGTCATCACCAATAGAAACGATGCTCTGCTTTATACGGCTGACCGATTCATCGAATTACAGAAATGGTCGCTAGACAACATAATCGGCCCCTTACACGCCGGTCTTTTTTCATGAAGATAGATAGAGAAACATGTAGGGGAGGAGAGTACTAGGTACAAAACCTATGGCTGTTCATATGCAAGTGTCAATTTCTTTTGTTTATTTATTTATTTATTTATCTTTTTTGTCAATCACAATGTTAGGCTACATAATGGGAAGTTGCCGTCAGAACAATTTTAAAAATTAAAAAGAAAAAAAAAAAAGTAGAACCCTCTTTCCTTCAACCTGCCATGAGAGAAGTAACATCAAACAACGGGTATTTGAGTTTTCATTACCTTGCTTACAAAACCAAAAGTGGAACTCTGCACACATGGTGTCATTGGATCCAAATCGTTTTCTAAGAATTCCCAAGTATCCTGATTGTAAAGCAATAGAGTAATCTATTCTTCACTGACTAATATGAACGTGTTTTATGTGGCTTTCATGACTCTGAAAAGTAACTACAAGAAGTCAGGGGACAAAAAGCTAATGAATAAAGGAGTTTGCTGGTCCAAAACGATAGCATTACTTATGAGTCATTCTTTAATGAACTTCAAAAAGTTCAAATTTGTTCAACCTTTATAGCCAACAGCAAGCACTAAGCAGCATTTTCATTGAGTGTGATATTTTTATGACATTAAAACACATAGGACTCAGTGCTTTGGCTTAGCAGATACTCAAATCAGAGGAAGCAAATTCTTTCAAGCTCTCATACCATTGAGATTAATTGCAAAAACCCACATCAGCAAACATGTGGACTACTCATTTACAGGAAAAATTACATGCCATTATTTCACTACAAAGAATGACATCTGCATCCTTTACCCACCAAAAAAAAAAAAAAAATTGGAAATTTGGAAATTATCTCTGTACGCTGGCTAACAACAACATCAATGTGCAGAAAGTTACAATCGAGCACAACCTATGTATTAGTCACATCATTCTTAGAATCCCTAGAGCAGAAATAAAAGCAACCAAATGAATGTATCAAGACAATGCATGATGCTCCGGCAGAAACAAACAACTCACTCATCACTCACTCATATTCCCAGAAAGAGTGACGAAATTCCAATTCCTTGAGCCCCCAATTTCATACCTGCATTTCAAAACCAATGAGAAAATCAAGATCAAAGACTAAAACCCAATAAAGAAAATCAAGACCAAAGACTAAAACCCAAGAAAGAAAAATCAAGATCATCAAAGACTAAAACCCAAATCTTACTTCAATCTTGGTGGCAATATTTGGCTTGGTTTCCACCCTCTCATTCCCATTACTTTGCATTGACTCGACCACCTCCACTTTCATCTTTACATTGCTATCGCCATTGCTATTCCCATTGCCATTCTCGTTCCCAATCTTCCTCCTGCTGTTTTTCTCTCTGGCCTCCACCATGGCGGCCAAGTGCTCCAGCGCCTCATGGGCGCGCTTCTTTGCGATTAAGGCCTCCCTGACCTTCCGATCGGCGTCGGCGCGTGCCACGATCACCGCCCTATTCATCGACGCCGACGCGATCCTGGCCGCGCAGAGCAGCACCGAGGACAGCTTCAAGTCCATAAAACGCTGATTTTCGTCGAGGTCGAAGAAGGAGAAGGTGGGGTTGGAGCAGGGAGGGCAGATGTAGGAGACTGATGGCTTGGTGGCGGTGGGGAGGCAGCGCGAGTGGGCGAGAGAGGAGCACTTGGAGCAGGGGACGGTGTTGGGATTGCTTGGAATGGGAGGGGGAGAATGGGGATTATCGAAGTATACGAAGCAGAGCGGGCAGAAGGAGGAGGGGTGGAGGCGGAGGACGCAGGAGGTGCAGAGCACCCGGTCGATACCGCGCAGGCGGACATGGTGGAGGAGGAGGGCCCACCAGCCCCACCCTTTCTTTCCCTTGTGGGTCCACCCGCAGTTGCTGCACTCCGATGCTTCTTTTCTTCCCCCTCTGTTGGTGGTTGGGAGGTTCATCTGGGTGGGATTTGTTATTCCGATTTGTAGGGTTAGGGTTAGGGTTGCAGGGCGCGAGAGAGAGAGGGGGACGAGAAAGAGACGAAGATGAAGACGAGGACAAGTTTGTTGTATGTGTAGTTTGCACTTATTCGTACGACGCCGTTTCGCTGGAGTAAGGTTGGTTTTTCTTTTTCCTTTTCTTTTTAGTCTTTCCGTTGATTATAAATTTATAATATCAATAATTTCTCAACTGCACAGGCTCAGAAATTAGCAAAAGAAATATGATTTCAATGTTGGGATATATATATATATATATAAATTAAATAATATAACAGCATCTACACCGTTATATTAAATAATTTTAAAATCTAATTGGATGATAATATAACAATAGTGCAATTGGTCCTCAAATAGATGATAATTAAGCTTACACCTTTTTCATTACTAGCATTGCTTGGATCCTAAACCCTCTTTTCATTAGGATTTTGAACAAAATCATCATGCCCCTAGTAATAATTTTTAAACCGCTTGTTATAAATTACAAACTTAAACAGACTCTTAGTAACCGTAAATTAGAACTATTATTGTAGTTGCTAGACATGCTGAATCTATGTCTTTCAACAGGAAATGTTGAGACCCTGCTACATATATTGGGCTTTGGATTCAATTTGTTATTGTAAATGTACCTTTTTCATGAATAATAATTTACTCAAACAAAAGAGAGCAACTAATTGATATTATAAAGAGAACAACCTTTATAAACACATAATGTAAATCAAGTCGTTTACACGCTCTAATGAAGAACTGTCACGTTAATTTGAAACACGGTATCAAAAGTACACGTTCACATAAGATTGACTCGAGTATGTAGAAGCTGGATAGTTTGAATTGTAACACCTTCTTTACTCTTCCACGGCCACCACCCTTTTCCACACGTAAGTGCATAATAAAACATTGACAATTTGGATGATAAATCCAAAATAAGGTTTGTTTTCCATATTCAACAATAGACCAATAAAATTAATGTCTATTTATTGGTTGGAGGTCAATAATGCCATTCCAACATTGGAACTTCATACCTTAAAATAATACTAATTAAGTAATATATAAACACAAAATAGGTTTTTTTTTTTTTTTTTAGTTACTAAATGAATCACTTTTTAAAGAACTAAACACAAAATATTTTTTAAAAATAAAACATAACATACTTTAGTATAAAAAATTTCACACTTTTTTTTTTTTTAAATAAGAATATAGAAGACTATTTTAAATGAAATACGTGCTTATATTTTCATATGTGAAGTCTGATTTAATTTGTTATTTGTAAAATAATAAAAAAGTAAAAAATATATATAATTGAAAGTTCGCACCACCCCAATCAAAACACAAAACGGATAGAGATCTTCAATAATTTTACTATTTGGATGCTAGTAATTGAGACAGGCTTAATATGGAGCTAATTGTTCAAATAAGTGATGGGTTGTCCGCTTTTCGTAAAAACTTTGGGGAAACTTCACTTACCCCTCACAAACTTTCGCGCTTTTTGCGGACACCCTCCATTGTTCAAAAACTCTCACTTTGATGTATCCAACTTTTGTTTCCTTCCACTTTGCCCCTTTCGTTAGGATTTCACAAGACATCCTAACGGAGGGGTGTAAAATTTCAATCTTGCCCTTATTTTTTTTAATATAATAATTATAATATTTGGAGAAACTTCACTTACCCCTCATGAACTTACGCACATTTTGCAAACACCCCTCAATCTTCAAAGTCTCTCACTTTGATGTATCGAACTTTTGTTTTGTTTCAGTTACCACATTCCGTTAGAATTTTATGTTAAATCCTAACGGAGGGGTGTGAAATCCCTAAAATGCCCTTATTTTTATTAAAAAAAACTCTAGACTTGTGGGTTCATCGATATTCTATCCGTTCCTTACACTTTTACGAATTAGAGCAACACTGCATTCTAACAGTTTGAAAGACCTCGGTGGGTCACAAGTGTGGGTCACCTTTTTTTTTTGTTTTTTGTTTTTTTAATATAATAATTATAATAATAAATTTTTATTTATAAATAAGGGTAAATTTGAAATTTTTAAAATTTTTAGGGGTATAAAGGTCTTTTACTTATTCTATCGTTTGATTTAACTCCAATATCTAATGGTATGGAGTATTTGGAACGAAATAAAAGTTCGATACACCAAAGTGAGAGACTTTGAAAATTGGAGGATGTTTGCAAAAGACGCGTAAGTTCAGGAGAATAAGTGAAGTTTTTCCTAATTTTTTATTTATAAATAAGGGTAAATTTGATTTTTTTTTTAAAAAAAATTAGGAGTATAAAGGTCTTTTACTTATTTGACCGTTTGATTTAACTGCAAAATCTTAACGGAAGGAGGAAAGTGAAAGGAAATCGAAATTAGATACATCAAAGTGAGAGTTTTTGAACAATGAAGAAGTGTCTGCAAAAAACTTAAAAGTTTGGGAGGAGTAAGTGAAGTTTTCCCAAAAACTTTTTTCATATTTAATGTTTTAATTGCTAGTAAATTGCTGAAAATTCAAATAACACGACATTGATGATTGATTGGGATAAAAAAAAAAAAAAAGACACAAGTTTCCTCTAAATCAATTTAGAATGTTTTTTCGACCCACTGTAATAAATGTCAAATATCTTCTAATATATTTGATTTTCTAAAAACTTAATATTTAGGTTATTAGATTAATAGAAGGTAGTTGGAAGATAATTACGTCGAAGTATCTATTAATTCCATATCCCTATCACATGCTATATATTGCCAAATAATTATTATCAAGTCCCCCCACCCCCGCCGGGTCCCGAACGCCTGCCAGGCTGCCATGACTGGACCTTAGTCATTATAATATAATAGGTTGACTAGATACCTTCGATTTATGCATAAATTTAGGGAGCCTCATTGGCGTCCTCACGGGGCCTGCTCTTAAAAAAACAAAAAACGACAATGCCCTTTATCCACTTTAATAAAAGGTTAGTTGAATATAGCCATATAGGCATTGAGCATGGGCAAAATGGCAAGTCGCCCTGTCGGAAGAGTAGACTCGACCAGCAAAATGGAAAGTCGCCAACGTGCTCAATCTTCTCATTGGTGGCTGTGAGCATTTGCTTTCATAATGCGGCTATATATGCAGTATATATGAAGAAGACGACTTCTCATTAGGCAATCTCTGGCATATCCATATATGGATATCTCAATTCTATTCCTTTTTCTGCTGTGTCTCCTGCAAACTCCTTCTCTATCTTCATCTAAAACACTTGACATTCTCAGAGCCTCATCTCTGTCAGTCGAGAACCCAACCGACGCATTAGTTTCAGCAAATGGCGAATTCTCTGCCGGCTTTTTCCCCGTTGGGGATAACGCCTTCTGCTTTTCCATATGGTTCACCCGCTCCTCGGCTCCCACCGTTGTCTGGATGGCTAACCGAGATGATCCAGTAGACGGAAAAGGTTCCGAGCTTTCCCTTTTGAGAGACGGCAAGCTTATCCTAACAAACTCCGTCGGCATCACCGTTTGGACCACGAGAACACCAGCCTCGGCCTCATTAGACGCCTCCAAGCTACAGCTACAACTCCTAAACACAGGCAATCTTGTGCTTCATAATTCTGATCCGAGCGTTATCATCTGGCAAAGCTTTGATTCACCTACGGACACCCTTCTTCCTCAACAAGCTCTGACCAGAATTTCAAGCCTTGTCTCCAAGAAAAGCCAAGCTGACTATTCTTCCGGCTACTACAAGCTCTATTTCGACAACGACAATGTTCTCCGCTTGCTCCATCAAGGCCTGACAGTTTCCAGCCTCTATTGGCCAGCTCCATGGTTCAACGACCCCGGCCAAGCCGGAAGGTCTAGGTACAACTCAAGCAGAGACGGAATATTTAACGTCTCGGGCTCTTTCCTATCATCCGACCATTTTGAATTCCGAGCAGCAGATTTTGGCGAGGTGATTCCCAGACGGTTGACGGTCGATTCTGACGGCAACCTGCGACTGTACAGCCTGCAAGTGAATTCGTCTCGGGATTGGGTTGTGACGTGGCAAGCCTTGTCTGGGCCATGCCAAATTCATGGCGTCTGTGGACCCAATAGCGTGTGTAGTTATGATCATGCCTCCGGCAGGAGATGTGAGTGCATACCGGGCTTCAAGATGGAGGATCCAACTGACTGGTCTTTTGGGTGTACGCCGGAATTCAATATGTCTTGTAGTCAAATGAATGAGTCCAGCTTTGTCCAACTTGCTCATGTTGAATTCTACGGCTCTGATATAAAGGCCCCATTGAATCTTTCCTTACAAGGCTGCGAACAAGAATGCCTGAGTTCTTGTGCTTGCGTAGGGTTCCAATTTAAGTTTATAGCCGATTGGGGTCAATACAATTGTTACCCCAAGTATATGCTACTCAATGGACAACGGACACCACATTTTGAAGGAGATTTGTATTTAAGATTACCCAAAGGTGTTCTTTCTGATAACAAGACGGCGTCGGATGATGGCGAATCAAGCTTGAGGTGTTTAGGCGAAGTTTCTAAGCAAGTAAGAAGAACGTATGAGAATAAGACGGTGAAGCTTTTGCTTTGGTTTGCCACTGCAGTCGGCGGTTTAGAGGTTACGTGCGTTTTGCTGGTGTTGTTTTTCTTGTTCAGGACTGACAAACATTCGGATCCGACTGAACAAGGATACCTCCTGACATCTCGATTTAGGCGGTTCTCTTTTGCTGAGCTGAGAAAGGCAACGAAGGGATTTAGTGAAGTTGTCGGACGAGGTGCCGGGGGAACAGTTTACAAAGGTGTACTGCCTGATCAACGAGTATGTGCAATCAAGCGACTCAACGAAGCCAACCAAGGAGAAGCAGAGTTCCTAGCAGAAGTGAACACCATTGGGAGGCTTAACCACATGAACTTGATAGAGATATGGGGATTCTGTGCAGAGGGAAAGCACAGGCTTCTGGTTTACGAGTACATGGAGCATGGATCCTTGGCGGAAAATCTTAGTTCTAATGCACTTGATTGGAAAAAGAGGTTTGAAATTGCAGTGGGCACAGCAAAAGGCCTTGCTTACTTGCATGAGGAGTGTCTAGAGTGGGTTCTGCATTGCGATGTAAAGCCTCAGAACATACTCTTGTACTCTGATAATTATCTGCCGAAAGTTGCAGATTTTGGGTTGTCTAAACTTCTCAATAGAAGCGAGCTTGATCACTCGAGCTTCTCAAAGATGAGAGGAACTAGAGGATACATGGCGCCAGAGTGGCTTTACAATCTTCCCATCACATCTAAAGTGGATGTCTACAGTTACGGGATTGTTGTGTTGGAAATGGTTACCGGAAAGAGCCCGACCGGTATGCATAGCTCCGGCGACAGTAGAGGGGCGGGGGAGTATACGAGTGTGGTGAAGTTGGTGAAGGAGAAGATCAACAACATTGCAAACAACACTGGAAGGGAGTCATGGATTGAAGAGATTATTGATCCTAGGATGGCTGGGAAATATGACTCTGCTAAGATGGAGCTTTTGGTCAAAGTTGCTTTGCAATGTGTGGCAGACGACAAAGATAACAGACCCACCATGAACCAAGTTGTAGAGATGCTTTTGCGCCATTAGATCATTTAATATTGTTGAAAAAATGATTTAGCTAGAATTTTGTGTAATTTAAATTATGATTATTTTCATTCTGTAAGAACTTTTTTTTAATGAATACTTGGGTATTTCTAGACCTTAATAAATAGATTGATTTGACGATTCATTAACACTTCTAGAAGTTTGCGGGCCAAAGGATCTTATCATTCAGAATTGCATATATATCCGAATCCCATTAGTGACAAGTTAAGCATGAGTCTTCCCTAACAAAATAAAGAAAATTAATTATCAATGCGTTTTTTTTTTTTTTTTTTTTCAATTATCAATGAGTTAATTAGTAAATGTTTAAGACAAATAATTAATTGATTAATTAATTAAAAGTTGACAGAGATCGAGAGGAGTGGTGGCCACATTCATGGTGGGCGAGACCACGTCGACTGAGGATCCCACCAGCCTAACACGCCGCGTAGAAACAAAACAACGAAGAAGAAGAGTAGAGGAAGGTTGGTATGAGAGATATTAGCGAGTGATTTCTTTTTATTATCTTCATTTTGATGTAAGAGAATATTGTTGTGACAATTAAGTATTTCTAATTTATATTGTTAAGAATGGATTTTGTTGACCATTCCCAAATTAATACTCCTCTTTTTTTATTTATTATAAAAAATTGCAAAGTTTAAAGTGTTTATTTTTAATAATAATTAAAAAAAAAACATATTTGCTATTAAAAAAAAAATCAGGGGTATTTTGGACATTTTGACAAAAAATAATGGAATATCCTAAGTAATTGAAAGAAATTGAAAGTTTGATACCCTTAATTGAGAGTTTTTAAATTTTGGAGTAGTGTCAAATTAAACAACTAAAAATTCATTGAAGTTTTCCCTTGTCGCAATGATACATTAAATAAAAAATTGTAAGCATTTTAGACGGCCACTTGTCGCAATTTTAACCTATTTTCTTGAAGTTTCAACTTTTATAGATGGATATGTATTTATTAGTTAGGTTAGTATAAATCAATATTTTTAGGCAAAATTATAGGTGTGTGGGACACTTTTTTTTTTTTTTAACATGTCTACACAAGAGGATGAAAAATGGGATGAGAATTTGAACTAGTAAGTTTTATTTCATAAAACGTGATTTCCAGCCGATTGAGCTACCGCTTAGAAACCTTTTATATATAGGGCTTGACTTTGGTCAGAGTAATGGTAAATATATACCACAAATATTGGTTGGAAAAGTATATAAATCCAATCAATATACCGATGAACTAGAGGAACTAGAGGATACATGGCTCCAGAGTGGCTTTACAATCTTCCTATAACATCTAAAGTGGATGTCTACAGTTATGGAATCGTTGTGTTAGAAATGGTTACTGAAAAGAGCCCGACGGGTATGCAAAGCTCTTACAGAGGAGGAGCGGGTGAGCACATGAGAGTAGTGAAGTTGGTGAGGGAGAAGATGATCAGCAACATTTGAAGTTGTAGTGCAAAGGAGTCATGGATTGAAGAGATGACAGACCCACCATGAACCAGGTTGTAGAGATGCTTGTGCGCCATTAGTTAATTTAATTTTGTTGGAAAAATAATTAACAAGTTTTGTGTACTTTAAATTATGATTATTTTCTTTCTGTAATACTTTTTTTTTTTTTAATAAATACTTATGTTGAAATACATATTAAAATATGAAAGAGAAATAAAAGAAAGCGCGAAAGCGGAGAGAGACGTATGAGCTACATCTTATATATTCACTGTATCAAACAATATTACATAACTCTCTGTTTATAAAGAGACAATGAGTAGTGACTAATAAACCTTAAAGTAGACCTAAACTAATTAAAGAAGAAAATAAACCTTACAAGAAAATATAATAACGGAGGATAAAAATATTCTAATATAAAGAGAAATAACGTGTTAAGGAAAATATTAATAAATCTAATTTAGAAAATATAAAATATTTCAACATATTGACGTAATGACGTTTATGCATATGAGTGTAAACGAGCCGAGCTAATTGGGCAAGCTTTACTTGTCCGAGCTCGGTTCGTTTAAATTTTATTCGAGCTGAGCTCAAAGACGAGTTGAAAAAGTGTGTTCGAGCTCGGCTCACATATTAAATGAACTGGTCCAAGCCGGCTCGACAACCAGCTCAAATATTAAATAATTTTTTTTACAATTTTTTTTTTTTTCACTGAAACAGCTCAAAAAACCAACTTGTGCATGTGTATATAGTTAGCCAACTATTGACTTGCACCTAACCTGCTATTGCAGCAAGGACGCGCCAAGCTCTTGTCCCTCAATTGTTGTGTGCTTCCCTTTTATAGATGGGTTAAGGGTGGCAGTGAGTTTGGTTTTAGCAATGTGAGCAAAAGTATGCTTTGTGTTTTTTGAAAAGGTTGGACAAACACAAGGGAAAGTGGGACTTTGACCCGTGTTGGGCACTTTGACCATGTGGGAGGCTTGAGGTTGGACTTGGATTCTTGGCATGGAGATGAAATGAACTTGTGGTAGGAGGTTGGATCCTTTTGGCATGGAGATACTCATCTACTGTGGGACACTCATGAAATCACATGAGCAACTATTAGAACACCAAAAAAAAAAAAAAATCATTCACTTTAATATTAAAAGTCATATGAATAATTATACCTAGTGGGACACTTCCTATTTCCCAATGTAAATATATTGAATGAAGCAATTACATATCTATACTTCTTATTTCTCAATGTAAATACATTGAATGAAGCAATTACACACATGTATATATATCGAGCCGAGCTTATACGAGTTTGTTTCGTTTAATATTCGAGCAAAAATTTGTATTCACGAACGGCTCATTTAACAATTAAGTCAAGCTTATACAAACCGATCTCAAGTTTGTTCGCGAGCGGCTTCGCTTGCTTAAACCCCTATTATGCACATACCTGGCAAAATGCCACTAATAAGGTAACTATTGGCCCATGGACTGCACAATTTGTTAGGCCCATACTCAATATTGCAGAACCGAACCCACGTGTGAGGTGCAATTGCCCACTTTCTCCTAGTAGTAGTGATGCGCATCCACCGCTATAATCACGACACGCGTTGATGGAAAAGCTTAAGGGCCTCCTCTTGCACCTGCAATGTCCTCCTCTATGTTCACATGGGGATGATGGTTGTGCAATATCACACTCTATTTTCGGCTCCAAAAATATTAAAAATACCCCTTACATATTATCAACTCGGTATTTTCTAGTTCACATGAACTGGAGAGGATCATGTTCATATTAAATTGATGTGTAGCTCATTTATTGATATTTGGTAGTCGTTACATTTCTCTTAATTAATTGTTTTTTTTTTTTTTTTTTCCAATGAATAAGTTACACATCAATTTAACAAGTTTCTATTAATAAAAAAAGTTAATACCCATAGCATTTTTCTTTGACCTTGGCATCAAATGGGGTCACCTCTCTATTTTGTTAGGGTGACTTCTTTGTTTTTGGTTAACTATTTTTTTTTTAATAATTTTTATTCGTCATTTGGGTATTTCAAGTAAAGAAAATAACATGTGGGCATCATATATGTGCCATTTGCTGTCCATTTTAACACTAGGAGCAAATAGAGGACTTATAATTTACAATAAAGTTGTAGTTTGAGTGACTAAATCTTACTTTTTAAAGCTTATTTTTTCTATTCGGATATCACTTTGATTTTTTTTTTTTTTTTTCTGGCACCAAAATTTACATCAATGGTCTAAAAAAAAAAATGAAAGAGAAAAAAAAAAAAAAATTCCCACAACACCTATTAATTCCATATCACTGGCGCATGCTATCCATTACTTATGTATTATCAGTTTGATCTACAGAGAACTTTGCCCCCCCAGTTCCCCATCAAACAAGGCATGTACTTAAACTTATTTTATTGTAACTTGACTATAGTTTTTTTTTTCTTTGGACCAAGTATTAAATATATATGTAGATCAACATGAGACGTTTAGACTTTCTCATAATTAGTTAAGACAAAAGTTGGTCTTTACCGGCCAGCCGGCAACCACAACTAACGAAATCAAACCATTGATGAAACAACTGTCGATGAAGATAAGTTGGAAGAAAATTTATTAAGAAAAACATGTGATTTTCATTGTTATTTAAAATTGTATGTGCGATATCTCACGTGCAAGTTGATTGATGACATTTTTATAGATTGAGTTGAAAGAAGTTTCTCCAACTTAGTTTGGAGAAAAACTCAGTCTCATCTCGATCGCATACAAATGAACACATGAAATTTTATACACTGGGTTTGAGGAAGTTTCTCCAATCAATTTTAGAGGAAGACTCTGTGAGATGCACATGTGTTTTTAATATAATAAGTTCATATATAGTAGAATTACAAAAGCTTAAGGAAAAAATAATACGCCTTGCTCAAACTACCACTCCATTGTCAATGTCCCCCAAGGCTAACAAAAAACACAAAGATGACCATAAAAAATTGTCAACAATACAAACTAAAGCTATTATTGTAGACATGCTAATTAAGTATGTACCTATTACTTACAAATGTGTTTAAAAGAAAGATATGAACCCCATAGAAGTAAACTCATATTAATTGATGCCTAACGTACTGATGGATGCCAAACACAAAACAATCCGTTTCACTATTTGACCAAGAAAATCATTCGGCAAAATCTCAGAGTCAGAGCACAAAATACTAGTATTGTATATTGGTGGGTGGTCAATTATGTCATTCAAACCTTAGAGACATTATATCGATCATCAAGAATTGGCTTTGATTGCTAAGAGATATGCTGTATTTACCAGATTTTCTCTTCAAAAGTTGGTTCCCAATCAATATGTTTCGGAAGGTTTTATGTTTTTTATTTGATATAATTGTTTGGATGTAATATAAAGGTTAAAATTATTTTTGTACTTTTATAAGAGTATTTTGTATTCAAGTTGTTTATTAATATTTTTGTTTTAAAAATATATATATATGCTGTGATCATTGAATGTGAAACTATATATACTCTTATCATTGAATGTGATCAACATGCACGAAATTTTTAGGGAAAAATATAAAAAAGCCCCCTCAAACTACCAGCCGTTTACGATTTAATCCCCTAATATTCCAAAAGTGATAAAGTAGCCCTCAAAACTACCAAATTGTTGCATTTTGGCCACTCCGTTAGTCAAAACCGTCAGTTTGGACAGAAAATGTAAAACGACGTCGTTTTATTACGGGTAAGTTACTACAATGTCCTTTTATGAAAAAAAAAAATAAAACAACAAGCAAAACGGCGTCGTTTTGTCCTCTTACATCCAGCTCAATAAAACGACTAAGGATTTATTGAGCTGCTATGGTGCTCAGCAAATTTGTTGAGCACTGTAGCTCAACAAATCCTTATTTATATTAATAATAAAAGTAATATTGGTCTCTCTCTTTATTGAGAATTGAAAAAGTAGATAAATAAACAATATTTTAAATTGGCATGTGAAAGTGAATAGCTAAAATGTTGGGCTGAATGTAGGTAATTTGAAAAAGTTGATAGCTAAAATAGAAAAATGTGTTTTATAGCTAAATATTTGTTGAATCGGATGTGAGTGCTCTAAGGGCCCTCCACTTGCACGTGCAATGTCCTCCTTTATTCTATTAGCTAGGTAGCTACCCATCTACCCGTTTGCTTTAGAAAAATGCTAGGGGTTAATAAATTATTCATTTTTTTTTTACAAATTCAATAAATCAATATTACATTTGTGGAATTCACTATTGATAAATCTACAAATACATTTCTCTTTGCTTTAGATAGGGGTTGTAGTACACCCATCTGTATGTTTACATGGGATGGCTGTGCAAACATCACTCTCAATTTTGGCCTTTGCATCAAATGGCAGTCACCCTTCTGTTTTGTTAGAGTGGCTGCTCTGTTATTGGTTAATTTTTTTTAATCTCCATTACTAAAATAAGGTGTGTCATACAAAATAAGCTATAGGGTAAATTAGTAATGTAAAAATTGGCTCTAAAGCATGTGCTAGTAAGATGTGATGTGTTTTTTGTTCGAATTAACAGCTAAATCTAACAATTGGGTTAATTCAGAATATTTTTATAGTTTACATGTCGGAGTTGCCTAATGAGTTGTAGTTTGGAGAACCAAGTGCAAATAAGGTTTATGTTCCGGGAGGTAAAGTGTACTTAACTTTTTTATTTTTGGTTCTTTATTGTACTTTTGTTTCTTTTACATCTTTTATTATTAATTTTTAGGAGTAATTTGGGTATTTCAAGTAAAGAAAAGGGTTTGTGCGCATCACATGTGCCATTTACGGTCCATTTTGACACTAGAAGCTAATCGAGGATGTAATTTACAATAAAGTCGTAGTTGAAGGGGATTACTAAATGTCACTTTTTAAAGCTTAAAAGTTTAGGTTAAAAAAAGATGTTAATTTGGCGGATAAAACATAATTTCTCCTACTAAATAAGAAATCTCATTTTATCTCTTCTTAGCGTGATAGAGATATCACCTTAATCTTTTTTTTTTTTTTTTTTTGGAAAATTTTACTTACTTCCATTGAATTGTCATCCTTTTGCAATATACCTCTTAAAGTTGAAAACCTCTCAATCTAGTGTATCAAACTTTTAATTAATTTTTATTTTTCAATGTCCAATTCCGTTATGATTTTCCATTAAATCCTAACAAAATTCCAAAAATACCCCCATTTTTTTAGAAAAAATATTTATATATTTTTTTTGGATACATTAACTAAATTGAGAAAAATTGAACTTTATAGAGAACATTGCAAAAATAATGCAATTCAGGGAGTTCAGTGAAGTTTTTTATTTTTGGCAACAAAATCTACATCAATGGTCTAAAAAAAATGAAAAAAAAAAAAAAAAAAAAAAAAATCCCACAACACCTAGTATCAATTTGATTTAAAACTTAAGCCTCTGAAACAGCCCATGTACAGAGAACTTTGCCCCCCAATTCCCCTTCAAATAAGGCATGCATATACTAAAACTTATTTTCTAGCGCTGATTTAGCAACATATTAGGTAGCCTCCATGGTCCTCACAGGACTTTTCTAGCGCTGATTTCTCTGGGTGTTGAAAGAACGAAAAAGAAGAAAAAAGACCTTAAAATTCTACCATCTGTTCTGTAATCGATCGTCTTTGATTTTTGTTTCCCCAGTCATCCCAAAAAGACTTGGACTGCGCATATATGGGATAGGGAGCAGTGCTTTCTTTAACTATTTATACAGTGGGAAGAAGAATTAGAAAGTAGAAAGATATCGTGCAACCTCTAATATATCTAATGGATATCTCAATTTTCTTCCTTCTTCTGTGTCTGCTGCAATCCCCCCCTCTATTTTCATCTAAAACATTTGACATTCTCAGAGGCTCATCTCTATCTGTTGAGAAACCAAGCGACAATTTGGTTTCTGCAAATGGAGATTTCTCAGCTGGGTTTTTCTCTGTTGGGGATAATGCTTTCAGCTTTGCCATATGGTTCACAAAATCCTCAGTTCCCACTATTGTTTGGATGGCAAACCGAGATGACCCTGTTGATGGAAGAGGCTCAAAGCTTTCACTTTTGAAAGATGGAAGCCTTATCCTAACAAATTCTGCTGGCAACACCGTTTGGAGTACACCTGCAGCCTCGACCTCATTAGATGCCTCCAATTTGCAACTACAACTCCTAAACATAGGAAATCTTATTCTTCATAATTCTGATGATCAGAATGTTGTCATCTGGCAAAGCTTTGATTCACCTACAGACACTCTTCTTCCTCTACAAAAACTAACCAGGGTTTCAAGCCCCATCTCCAAAAAAAGCCAATTTGACTATTCTTCTGGCTACTATAAGCTCCAATTTGATGATGAAAACGTGCTCCGCCTGCTTTACCAAGGTCCAACAGTATCCAGTCTCTACTGGCCTACTCCATGGGTTAATGACCCTGAATCAATCGGAAGGATCAAGCACAACACTAGTAGAGATGCTGTACTAAACATCTCTGGCTATTTCCAGTCATCCGATAATTTTTTCATTCCAAGCAGCTGATTTTGGTGTGGTGATGATTCCCAGACGATTGACCGTTGATCCTGATGGCAACCCTCGATTGTACAGCCTGCAAGAGACAGATTGGGTTGTGACATGGCAAGCGTTGTCTCTCCCATGCCAGATTCATGGAATCTGTGGACCCAATAGTCTGTGTAGTTATCATCATGCTACTGGCAGGAGATGTGAGTGCTTAAATGGCTTCAAGAGGAAGAATTTAACTGACTGGTCTTATGGGTGTGAACCAGAGTTCAATATCCATTGCAATCAAACCGATGGGTTCAGTTTTGTTCAGCTTGCTGAAGTTGAGTTCTATGGCTCTGATATAGAGTTCACGCGTAATCTAAATTTTACAGGCTGCGAAGAACGATGCTTGATGAGGTGTGATTGCAAAGGGTTCCAGTTCAGTTTTATCCCTGATGAAGGTGTCTATCATTGTTTCCCCAAGTTCATGCTTCTCAACGGACAACGTACGCCAAATTTTGGGGGAAACTTCTATTTACGACTACCTAGAGCTGGTCTTTTCCATACCAAGACGCCAGATAAAGAATCAGAGTTGGAATGTTCACGCGAAGTTCCTAAGCAAGTACAAACAACGTATGAAAATGAGATGGTGAAGCTTTTGCTTTGGTTTGCCACCGCAGTGGGAGGTGCAGAGGTTACCTGCGTTTTGCTAGTGTTGTTTTTCTTGTTCAGGACTAATAGACATTCAGACCCAGCTGAACAAGGATACCTGCTGACAACTCGATTTAAGCGGTTTACCTTTTCCGAGCTGAGAAAGGCAACGAAGGGATTTAGTGAAGTGATCGGACGAGGTGCCAGGGGAACAGTATACAAAGGTGTACTGCCTGATCAGCGGGTATGTGCAATCAAGCGACTCAGCGAATTCAACCAAGGAGAAGCAGAGTTCCTAGCAGAAGTGAACACCATTGGGAGGCTTAACCACATGAACTTGATAGAAATCTGGGGATACTGCGTAGAGGGAAAGCACAGGCTTCTGGTGTACGAGTACATGGAGCATGGATCATTGGCGGAAAATCTTAGTTCTAATATTGCACTTGATTGGGAAAAGAAGTTTGAAATTGCAGTGGGCACGGCAAAAGGCCTTGCTTACTTGCATGAGGAGTGCCTGGAGTGGGTTTTGCATTGTGATGTAAAGCCTCAGAACATACTCTTACACTCTGATTATCAACCCAAAGTTGCAGATTTTGGTCTGTCTAAACTACTAAATAGAGGTGAGCTTGATCATTCAAGTTTTTCAAAGATGAGAGGGACTAGAGGTTACATGGCTCCAGAGTGGCTTTACAATCTTCCTATAACATCTAAAGTTGATGTCTACAGTTATGGGATCGTTGTGTTGGAAATGGTTACTGGAAAAAGTCCGACAGGTATGCATAGCTCCGACAGTGGAGGGGCGGGGGAGCACATGAGTGTGGTGAAATTGGTGAGGGAGAAGATGGTCACCAACATTGGAAGCAGTAATGCAAAGGAGTCATGGATTGAAGAGATTATTGATCCGAGCCAGAGGGTGACTGAGAAATATGACTCTGCTAAGATGGAACTTCTGGTCAAAGTGGCTTTGCAATGTGTGGCAGACGACAAAGATGACAGACCCACCATGAACCAGGTTGTGGAGATGCTTGTGCGCCATTAGTTAATTTAATTTTGTTGGAAAAATAATTTTCAAGTTTTGTGTACTTGAAATTATGATTATTTTCTTTCTGTAATACTTTTTTTTTTTTTTTTTTTTTAATGAATACTTATATTGAAATACATATTAAAATATAAAAATACTAAAATATGAAAGAGAAATAAAAGAGAGCGCGGAAGCGGAGAGAGACGTATGGGCTACATCTTATATATTCACTGTATCAAACAATATTACATAACTCTCTGTTTATAAAGAGACAATGTGTAGTGACTAATAAACCCTAAAGTAGACCTAAACTATTAAAGAAGAAAATAAACCTTACAATAAAATATAATAACGGAGGATAAAAATATTCTAACATAAAGAGAAATAACATGTTAAGGAAAATATTAATAAACCTAATTTAGAAAATATAAAATATTTTAACATATTGACGTAATGACGTTTATGCATATGAGTGTAAACGAGTCGAGCTAATTGGGCAAGCTTTACTTGTCCGAACTCGACTCGTTTAAATTTTATTCGAGCCGAGCTCAAGGACGAGCTGAAAAAGTGTGCTCGATCTCGGCTTGCATATTAAATGAATTGGTCCAAGCTGGCTCGACAATCAGCTCAAATATTAAATAATTTTTTTTACAATTTTTTTTTTTTCACTGAAACGGCTCAAGAAGCCAGCTTGTGCATGTGTCTATAGTTAGCCAACTATTGACTTGCACCTAACCTGCTACTGCTGCAAGGACGCGCCAAGCTCTTGTCCCTCAATTGCTATGTGCTTCCCTTTTATAGATAGGTAAGGGTGGGAGTGAGTTTGGTTTTAGCAATTTGAGACAAAAGTATGCTTTGTGTTTTTTGAAAAGGTTGGACAAACACAATGGAAAGTGGGACTTTGACCCGTGTTGGGCACTTTGACCATGTGGGAGGCTGGAGGATGGCCTTGGATTCATGGCATGGAGATGAACGTGTGGTAGGAGGTTGGATCCTTTTGGCATGGAGATACTCATCTACTGAAGGACACTCCTCCATGAAATCACATGAGCAACTATTAGAACACAAAAAAAAAAAAAAAAAAAAATCATTCACTTTAATATTAAAAGTCATATGAATAAGAGAAATGCTAAAGACCCAACTTTTTTGCCCAACAAAAGTCCAACTTTTACCCTTTATTTTTTTTTTTAAAAAAAACAAAATGAAAAATGGAAAAAATGTCTGAAGCAACCCTATCTATTTTTTGCCTTTCTTTTATTTAATATTTTTTAAAAAATGAAAAATAGTATTTTTCTTCATAATAATGACATTTTCTTGAAAAAAATGACATTATTATGAAAAAAATACCATTTTTCATTTTTTAAAAAATACCAAATATAAGAAAGACAAAAAATAGATAGGGTTGCTTCAAACATTTTTTCCATTTTTTATTTTATTTTATTTTTTAAAAATAAATAAGGCAAAAGTTGGACTTTTGTTGGGCAAAAAAGTTGGGTCCCTATCATTCCTCTA
>NC_081542.1:3862700-3874026 GCF_901000735.1 Corylus avellana | reverse complement strand
TGTTTTTTTGTTCGAATTAACAGCTAAATCTAACAATTGGGTTAATTCAGAATATTTTTATAGTTTACATGTCGGAGTTGCCTAATGAGTTGTAGTTTGGAGAACCAAGTGCAAATAAGGTTTATGTTCGGGGAGATAAAGTGTACTTAACTTTTTTGTTTCTTTTACATCTTTTATTATTAATTTTTAGGAGTAATTTGGGTATTTCAAGTAAAGAAAAGGGTCTGTGCGCATCGCATGTGTCATTTACGGTCCATTTTAACACTAGAAGCTAATCGAGGATGTAATTTACAATAAAGTCGTAGTTGAAGGGGATTACTAAATGTCACTTTTTAAAGCTTAAAAGTTTAGGTGATAAAAAGAAGTTAATTTGGCAGATAAAACATAATTTCTCCTACTAAATAAGAAATCTCATTTTATCTCTTCTTAGCGTGATAGAGATATCACCTTAATCTTTTTTTTTTTTTTTTTTGGAAAATTTTACTTACCTCCATTGAATTCTCACCCTTTTGCAATATACCCCTTAAAGTTTAAAACCTCTCAATTTAGTGTATCAAACTTTTAATTTTTTTTTTTTTTTTTCAATGTCCCATTCCGTTAAGATTTTCCGTTAAATCCTAACAAAATTCCAAAAATACCCCAATTTTTTTAGAAAAAATATTTATATATATTTTTGGATACATTAACTAAATTGAGAAAAGTTGAACTTTATGGAGAACATTGCAAAAATAATGACAATTCAAGGGGTTAAGTGAAGTTTTTTATTTTTTATTTTTTTTGGCAACAAAATCTACATCAATGGTCTAAAAAAAAAAGAAAAAAAAGAAGAAAAAAAAAATCCCACAAAACCTATTATCAATTTGATTTAAAACATAAGCCTTTGAAACAGCCCATCTACAGAGAACTTTGCCCCCCAATTCCCCTTCAAACAAGGCAAGCATATACTTCAACTTATTTTTATTGTAACTTGACTATACTTTTTAAAATTTTAATTTTTAGTCTTTTGGATGAATGAGCATTTATACTTGGACCAGACTTTTCTAGCGCTGATTTCTCTCAGTGTTGAGAGAAGAAAAAAGACCTTAAAATTCTAAGATCTGTACTGTAATCGATCGTCTTTGATTTTTGTTTCCCCAGTCATCCCAAAAAGACTTGGACTGCGCATTTATGGGATAGGGAGCAGTGCTTTCTTTAACTATATATACAGTGGGAAGAAGAATTAGAAAGTAGAAAGATATCGTGCAACCTCTCATATATCTAATGGATATCTCAATTTTCTTCCTTCTTCTGTGTCTGCTGCAATCTCCTCCTCTATTTTCATCTAAAACATTTGACATTCTCAGAGGCTCATCTCTATCTGTTGAGAAACCAAGCGACAATTTGGTTTCTGCAAATGGAGATTTCTCAGCTGGGTTTTTCTCTGTTGGGGATAATGCTTTCAGCTTCGCCATATGGTTCACAAAATCCTCAGTTCCCACCATTGTTTGGATGGCAAACCGAGATGACCCTGTTGATGGAAGAGGCTCAAAGCTTTCACTTTTGAAAGATGGAAGCCTTATCCTAACAAATTCTGCTGGCAACACCATTTGGAGTACACCTGCAGCCTCGACCTCATTAGATGCATCCAATTTGCAACTACAACTCCTAAACATAGGAAATCTTATTCTTCATAATTCTGATGATCAGAATGTTGTCATCTGGCAAAGCTTTGATTCACCTACAGACACTCTTCTTCCTCTACAAAAACTAACCAGGGTTTCAAGCCTCATCTCCAAAAAAAGCCAATTTGACTATTCTTCTGGCTACTATAAGCTCCAATTTGATGATGAAAACGTGCTCCGCCTGCTTTACCAAGGTCCAACAGTATCCAGTCTCTACTGGCCTACTCCATGGGTTAATGACCCTGAATCAATCGGAAGGATCAAGCACAACACTAGTAGAGATGCTGTACTAAACATCTCTGGCTATTTCCAGTCATCCGATAATTTTTTCATTCCAAGCAGCTGATTTTGGTGTGGTGATGATTCCCAGACGATTGACCGTTGATCCTGATGGCAACCCTCGATTGTACAGCCTGCAAGAGACAGATTGGGTTGTGACATGGCAAGCGTTGTCTCTCCCATGCCAGATTCATGGAATCTGTGGACCCAATAGTCTGTGTAGTTATCATCATGCTACTGGCAGGAGATGTGAGTGCTTAAATGGCTTCAAGAGGAAGAATTTAACTGACTGGTCTTATGGGTGTGAGCCAGAGTTCAATATCCATTGCAATCAAACCGATGGGTTCAGTTTTGTTCAGCTTGCTGAAGTTGAGTTCTATGGCTCTGATATAGAGTTCACGCGTAATCTAAATTTTACAGGCTGCGAAGAACGATGCTTGATGAGGTGTGATTGCAAAGGGTTCCAGTTCAGTTTTATCCCTGATGAAGGTGTCTATCATTGTTTCCCCAAGTTCATGCTTCTCAACGGACAACGTACGCCAAATTTTGGGGGAAACTTCTATTTACGACTACCTAGAGCTGGTCTTTTCCATACCAAGACGCCAGATAAAGAATCAGAGTTGGAATGTTCACGCGAAGTTCCTAAGCAAGTACAAACAACGTATGAAAATGAGAAGGTGAAGCTTTTGCTTTGGTTTGCCACCGCAGTGGGAGGTGCAGAGGTTACCTGCGTTTTGCTAGTGTTGTTTTTCTTGTTCAGGACTAATAGACATTCAGACCCAGCTGAACAAGGATACCTGCTGACAACTCGATTTAAGCGGTTTACCTTTTCCGAGCTGAGAAAGGCAACGAAGGGATTTAGTGAAGTGATCGGTCGAGGTGCCAGGGGAACAGTATACAAAGGTGTACTGCCTGATCAGCGGGTATGTGCAATCAAGCGACTCAGCGAATTCAACCAAGGAGAAGCAGAGTTCCTAGCAGAAGTGAACACCATTGGGAGGCTTAACCACATGAACTTGATAGAAATCTGGGGATACTGCGTAGAGGGAAAGCACAGGCTTCTGGTGTACGAGTACATGGAGCATGGATCATTGGCGGAAAATCTTAGTTCTAATATTGCACTTGATTGGGAAAAGAAGTTTGAAATTGCAGTGGGCACGGCAAAAGGCCTTGCTTACTTGCATGAGGAGTGCCTGGAGTGGGTTTTGCATTGTGATGTAAAGCCTCAGAACATACTCTTACACTCTGATTATCAACCAAAAGTTGCAGATTTTGGTCTGTCTAAACTACTAAATAGAGGTGAGCTTGATCATTCAAGTTTCTCAAAAATGAGAGGGACTAGAGGTTACATGGCTCCAGAGTGGCTTTACAATCTTCCTATAACATCTAAAGTTGATGTCTACAGTTATGGGATCGTTGTGTTGGAAATGGTTACTGGAAAAAGTCCGACAGGTATGCACAGCTCCGACAGTGGAGGGGCGGGGGAGCACTTGAGTGTGGTGAAATTGGTGAGGGAGAAGATGGTCACCAACATTGGAAGCAGTAATGCAAAGGAGTCATGGATTGAAGAGATTATTGATCCGAGCCAGAGGGTGACTGAGAAATATGACTCTGCTAAGATGGAACTTCTGGTCAAAGTGGCTTTGCAATGTGTGGCAGACGACAAAGACCATAGACCCACCATGAACCAGGTTGTAGAGATGCTTCTACGCCATTAGATCATTTAATTTAATTTTGTTGGAAAAATAATTTACAAGTTTTGTGTACTTTAAATTATGATTATTTTCTTTTTCTGTAATACTTTCTTTTAATGAATACTTATATTGACGTTTATGCACATACCTGGCAAAAGCCCTCTAATAAGGTAACTAAAGGCCCATGGACCGCACGATTTGTTAGGCCCATAGTCAATATAGAACAACGGAACCCACGTACGAGATGCAATTGCCCACTTTCTCCTAGTGAGTAGTGATGCGCAATTGCGCATCCCCACCACTATGATCATGACACGCGTCGGAGGAAAAGCTTGGAACATTCACATTGGCATCAACAAATTAGCTTTTTAACTATTTTAACTAGCCATGTAATAAAAATATGCTTCACATCCAACTCAATAAAATGACTAAGGATTTATTGAGCTGTTAAAGTGCTCAGCAAATTTGTTTAGTACTGTAGCTCAACAAATCCTTATCATATATTCATCATATATAAAAACTGGGTTTTAACGTAGGGAGTGTTTAGAATTGCGATACGTGTCCTCTTAACTCTATCTCCCACGTCTCTCTCTCTCTCCCTCTATCTCTACTTAAATATCTTAAACTAATTCAATGGTTTAAGACATTTAATTAATTGTGCTAACTCTCACTCTCCCATAATTTATGTTTCTACCAGTTTTTTGTTATCTCTCCAATAATGTCTTAACAAATCGTTTTTTTTTTTTTTAATTAATTGTGCTAACTCTCACTCTCTCATAATCTCTTTCTCTTTCTCATAATTTATGTTTCAACCGTTTTCTCTCTCTCTCTCTCTCTCTCTCATAACCCAGCGAATGTTTTTCTTCTATTTTTTTGGCATAATTTTATGTCTTAATTGTTTTTTTTTTCTTTAATTAATTGTGCTAACTCTCACTCTCCCATAATTTCTCTCTCTCTCTCTCCCATAATTTATGTTTTAACCGTTTTTTTTTTAATATAATTTTATGTGTGAACCTTTTATTTTCTCTCTCTAAACTAATTATATGGTTTAAGTGTCTTAACTATTTCTGTCAACTAAATATCTATTCCATGTATGATTACTGCATGCTTGGACATATACAGCAGTCTTGAAAGAATTTACATGTTTTTTGGAGGTGGTAATCAAGAAAGAAACCAAAAATACAGTTCTTTAATAAACATCCAATTACCTTAATTTTCCACCATGACAAAAATGCAAGTCCCTTCGAAATTGTTGAGGTGGCCATTTCACAGTTCCAACATATGACACTGCTGGCTCTTGTCATCTTATTTGGAAAGTAAATTACCTAGCGTCAGTTAGGACAAACATATTTTCAATCTCCAACTATTATATGTTTAATGTAATGAATTACATGCTTAATTATGTCAAAGATGAAAGGAATACCATGCTTATCCCTTTAAAGCACTTACCAAATGCTACCTTTATTAATATAATTTTTTTTTTCTACTCATTTACTATCACAACTACTCATTCTCATCAAGTATTATCCATGAGGCTCTTGTCAATTACAAACACGAAGTACATTGTAAACAACTATTTTGAATTCCCTGTAAAAGACATATATTAGCCCCCCCTCTGTTTTTCCTATGCTTCATCGTCGGAGTCCTGCACTACTCTACCCCTCTTCACCCTTTTGGCACTGGGAAGAGAAACCACAACTTTCATATTTTTGAAATATGGAGCAGCAAAGGCATCATCTGGTGTTGGCTTGCTAATATATATATAGAAAGAATAGCTTCACCAAACAAAGGCTTTCACTAATACGTTGTCCATATTGTTAGTAATAATAGTCAATGGACCTCTAGCGTTATAATGGAGCATTCAGTTGCCAGATTTGACCAAATGAATACCAATGCGACAAGTTAATTCTTACCATTCAGTTGCCAGATTTGACCCTCCCCACAATATTTTATCCGATTTCACTAATTGCTAGGTTGTCTACAAAGCCAATTATCAATTAAGGTGTATCCCCGTGGCACTTTATCATACGTAATATCGGCATTCGATTGACTATGTAGGAATTGATTAATCATTGATGTACATATTTCAAGAAGTAGAAAATGTATTCGGTTCTTAATCATGTTTCACTAATAGATAAATACACTCAAATATATGATGTGGCCAATTCTTACCTGTTTACCTCTGGCATCTCTCCAAATTAAGTGGGATAAGTCACTAGAACTCTTGTCTATGTAGGGATGGAGGAAGTGAGACGTTTTATCCAAAACCTTTATCTTATAAACTTCATGTCAACTTCGGCCCTTGTAGTGACAACCCTAACAAGTACTCCTTCATTTGTTCCTTGTTTGTTAATTGCCAGACGAAGAACCTTCTCAAAATACTTCATAGAAAGAGTCAGTCTTCAGATACCTCAGCAACAACAAAGAGAAAAAGTCAATCTTCGGTACCAATCATTCGCTTGGCAACAACGGAGAGAAGCAATTCCGCCATTTCCAGGTGGTGAGGGAAAGAAGGGTGAAGTAAGCCAGGCAAAAAAAAAAAAAAAAAAAAAATTAAAACATTAATTTTTATTTTTATTTTTTTTGCCTGGCGTGCTAATGTGTGTATTACGCCCCGTGAAAGAATGCTCAAACTCTTGAAGAAGCAGTTGAAGGGTAGAATGGAGAAATGTTTTGACAAGATATGCAAGTAATTAAATAGCGACGTGAGTGATGTATAATGTATTGGATTCTTTTGTGGATGCCGTAGATGAAAACACTGCGGCATGACTTTTTTAAATAACGGCGTGACTTGTTTTAGGCCACAGTCAAACCAATCCAAAGCCTCCAGTTACTTATCCACAATTGACAACACTGAGCCTTACATTACACGCAATTGACTACAACACACCTGCTACTCACCGGCAATACCATTTCAAACGAAATAAAGATAAGCCTGTGACTGGTGAGGTGAGGCTAACAGAAAGACACAGAAAGAGCGAAGTTAAAATTGTAAGAAAATTTTAAATGAAATATCAGTTTAGCGAAATTAAGATTTATATGTATGATTTTTTTTTTTTTTTTTTTTTGTAAAGTTGGTGAATTTTTATAAAAAGAAAATAAAATGAAAACACAAAATAACTAAAAATAATAATATTATATTGAAAGTTATAATTTACATGTATGAATTTTTTTTTTCCTCTGTAAACTATGGCTTTTAGATTTTTATATATATAAAATTAAAGGTATGTTTGTTAATGTGTTTTAGGGATTTTTTTTTTTTTTTTTGTCAACAAAAAACTAAAATTTTAACAAACACAACATACCATTTTTGCTATATTTTAAGAAATCTTAAATATAATACTTTATATAGCCTTTAAGGATTGTAAAATGATCGTAGTCAATCACAGCTAGCTGTACAAAGACTTTGTTTTAGGTGTTTACAAGTCTTTTCTCCTTATTTGTCAAATAATGCAAGTGTAGATAAGCTTTCTATTTTGCCTTTTTCTTTGATTCCTTTCATAGAAATCACAAACTTGGAGTCTTGGAGTGGAGTCCACCATAATTGGCCACATTCAATCAACCAACTCGTCTCGAGTTGGGTCGTTTGCAGATCTTCGCCTAGAGCCATAGATTGTAGACAATTTGGTTGACTTTAGAGCCAAAGATAAGAAAAAGACAGTATCCATTTTAGATTTTATATATATATAGTACGATCATGCTATTTATTCATATACAAGCTCAAATTACGAGCTGGGTCGTTTGCAGATCTTCGCCTAGAGCCATAGATTGTAGACAATTTGGTTGACTTTAGAGCCAAAGGTAAGAAAAAGACTACCCATTTCAGATTTTTATCTTTCCTTGGTGACGTAGGACGGAAGAAAAACAATAAAAAATATATGAAAAATAATAGAAAATAAGATAAATTATGTTGATTAGAGTCTCACCGGTCAACATAAGTTTTTGAACTTGTGCCACTAATTATGAGACATGCCTCCCCTTTTATTTTTTGAACTTGTTGCTAAATATGGGCTGAGCTGAGGACTAATAGGTATGACGCCCAATAGATTTCATATATATATATATATATATAAATATTGTTTTCAAAGACCTGAAACATGCCCCAACTTCTTTTTATTACCTACTTTCCTATTTGACCCGCTGAACCGGCTATTTGACCCGCGGACAGACCTTTACCCAAATCAATTTCTTTGATTTTCTTCTTCTTTCTTTGTGAACCAAAGATAGCAGACGAAACTTCTTCTTCTTCCTTTAATTTTTTTTTTTTTTTTTTTTTTTCTTTCTCTTCCTAAACCAAACATAGCAAGCGAAATGTCTTCTTCTTCTTCTCAAATTGTTGAGCCAAGAACTAAATGGCGGCGCTGGCGATTTCGATGGCGGTGCCGGTAAGATGGGATGGTACCGGACAGAATTGCGAGAATGGCCTGGAGCAGTGACCTGACGGCCGAAGAGGGTGATGCGGTCGTTGGTGGCACTTTGGGACGACTGGACCCGGTGCTTTCTCGATCTGCGATTGGAGTGGGCGAATCTGTGGCGTTGGCGGCGTGGACGACGTGAGGACGCTGAAAGTGGCACGGTTGAGATGATAGTGGGGGCGTGCCTGTTTGGCGGCAGTGGTTGAAGAATCCGGTGATGGGGATTTGCCGAAGTAACACTGCTGACAGCTTGTGAAACCAATATCACTGCTTGAGGTGAGTAGTTTGCTGGGTTTGCCAAAAGAATGGGTTTTGTGGGGACTGAAATTTTTGGAATCTGTAGTGATATGGGCTGTGAGTGTAGCAAAATTGTTGTGTTATTGGTGGGTTGCAGTGATGGCTCGGTTGTGGGTATCAACGGTGGTTGGAGTTTGGGCACTGATGGTGTTTGGGTTTTGGGCTCTTTTGAGTATTGATCGGTAATGGCGGCCGGTTGAGCGTGGGTAATTGGGGTTTCTTGCGTTGCTGGGGTCCGTGGTCGAGTCTCTTGGGGTTGGTAAGTTGGGCTAAGGGATAGAAAATGGGTTTTCCTTTTTCTCTGCAGAGTTTCTTTGTTGATAAGAGGGAGAATCGTGAGGGAATCGGGCTGTCAGGATAGCTTCGCAGATTCGTTTGAAGTTGAAGAACGGAGCGAAGTTTGTTTCGTGCTTTGGGGATTGTGAAGGGAAAAAACTCAAAAGACAAGGGCAATATGATCAAAGTGTGTGAGATATTGAAGTTGAAAATTCGTAATTTGCTGGTCAATATTGGCAACCGGTCAAAAGGTAAACACTATCTGAGCACAACCTCGTTGTCAAACTAGGCCTAAATATCTCACCTACTTCCTAGACTTTAGTACTCCTGAATCTTTCGAGTTCTGTTAATTACCCCTATTCAAGTTCAGTTTGATCGTTAATCTTAGCTCAATCCCACGGACACGCAGCAATCTTGTTGGTCAACCTATACTCTTCATCGGAAAAAACCACCATGAATCCAGCTAAAGAATTAATATTGAATACATCATTGCTTCTCTCCCTACTTGTTTTCCGATTTTGCATTTCCCTTGACACCATTTCCCCGAACCAGCCCGTTAAAGACGGTGACATCCTGGTTTCGAAAGGAAAAACCTTCGCACTTGGGTTTTTCAGCCCGGGAAACTCTGGCCGCCGCTACGTCGGAATATGGTATAACGAAGTTCCTCAACAAACCGTTGTGTGGGTGGCAAACAGAGACATCCCTCTCAATGACACCTCCGGAGTCCTCTCCTTCAACGGCCACGGAAACCTCGCCCTTAACAGCCAAAACCGAAGCACCCCAATCTGGTCTACAAACGCTTCAATCTCAACCACAAACAATTCTATGGCTCAGCTCTTAGATTCTGGGAATCTTGTTTTGGTTCTACGACACAGCCAAAGGGTTACATGGCAGAGCTTCGACTATCCCACCAATACTCAGCTTCCGTTGATGAAACTTGGGCTGGACCGGCGGACCGGGTTCAGCCGATACCTAACATCTTGGAAGTCCGAAGATGACCCGGGAACCGGAAGCTTCTCATTGGGGATTGACCCAATTGGGTACCCACAATGTGTCCTAAACAAGGACGGAACTCCATCTTGGCGGGGTGGACCTTGGACCGGCCAAAGATTTAGCGGTATACCTGAAATGAATCATAATCCTGTTATCAACATCAGTTACGTGAATAATCAAGATGAGCTCACGAGTGTGTATAGTGTAACTGACCCTAGAGTTTTGAGTAGACTGGTGTTGAATGAATCAGGAATCGTTGATCGGTCCACGTGGCTCAAGGCTAGATGGTATGTGTTTTGGTATGCTCCGAAAGAGTCGTGTGATATGTACGAAGAGTGCGGTCCAAATAGTTACTGCGACCCGTACAATCCAGACAAGTTCCAGTGCACATGCTTACCTGGGTTTGAACCCAATTCGACCCGTGATTGGTACTTGAGAGATGGGTCGGGCGGGTGTGTGAGGAGGCGGGGAGTATCTGCATGCCGCAGTGGAGAAGGGTTTGTGAAGTTGGCACGTGTGAAGTTACCGGATACTTCAATAGCACATGCGGACATGACTATGAGTTTGGAGGAGTGTAGGCAGGAGTGCTTGAGGAATTGTTCTTGTACGGCTTACACCAGTGCAGACGAGACAAGGGGAGGGATTGGGTGCTTGGCATGGCACGGGGATTTGGTGGACACTAGAGTCTACTCCAATGCAGGACAAGAATTATATATACGTGTGGATGCAGTTGTGCTAGGTAATTTTCCATTTTTAAAATACAGGAGTGCTTGAAGTTTCCCCTAACTTTTTCTTTATCACTATTTTTTGAATTGGAAAATGTTATCTGAATGTCTATTATATATTTTATCTTACTTGAATTCTAACCCACCAGCAACAAGTGGATTTTTGCAAGATTTTCTAAACTTGTATTGATGTATTCCGTATTTTTTTATGTCCTTATTTGTCACACATGCCTCATCTGATCTTGATATAATGAAGACAGTTTCATGCATTCCACTTAGGATGAGGATCATGTTATTAGATTTCCTCAATTTTATTGAAATTCGGATAACTTAAGAAAGCGAGACTGTAGAGTTCACCTGCTCTGAACAATTTAAGATGCAGGATTCACTTGTTCAGGACAGTTTGGCCTGCAATCTCATCTGTTAGGCTGTTTGAATTTATGTAAAATTCGAAAAGCTTAATAATAGGAGATCCCAATCATTCTCTTAAACCCATATTCCTTTCTTCCTCTCACTTTTTTCTTGCAATTTTCATCAATATTTACTTGTTATGTTCAATTACCCTCTTCGATTTGTGATGTCAATACAAATAATGTTTATGTTAAATTACCATTTATGCTAAAAGTTTATGGGAATTAAAAAAATATATATATATGTAAGGTTAAGTATTTAATTAATAGTGGACACTCTCCTCATGTGTGAGTTTAAACTCTCTTGTATTCAAAACAATTGCTTTGATAGCATATTAAATCACAATTTATCTTTAAAAATTGGGTTAAATTCACTTTACTCCCTTGGAGTTTCGGGAATTTTTCAACTCGAATTTCAATGTTTAAAAATTGGCAATGTATCCCCTAATGTTTCAAAAATTTTCAATTCAGACATTCTGTTATTAATTTTCGCCAAATTGGACAGAAATCTATGAAATTACGTAATTACCCTCAATGCTTTTTTTTTTTTTTTTTTTTTTTTTTAAAAAAAAAAAA
>NC_081542.1:3850216-3862600 GCF_901000735.1 Corylus avellana | reverse complement strand
TAAATATCTCACCTACTTCCCAGACTTTAGTACTCCTGAACCTTTCGAGTTCTGTTAATTACCCCTATTCAAGTTCAGTTTGATCATTAATCTTAGCCCAATCCGACCGACACACAGCAATCTTGTTGGTCAACCTATAATCTTCATCAGAAAAAACCACCATGAATCCAGCTAAAGAATTAATATTGACTACATCGTTGCTTCTTTCCCTACTAGTTTTCCGATTTTGCATTTCCCTTGACACCATTTCCCCGAACCAGCCCATTAAAGACGGTGACATCCTAGTTTCGAAAGGAAAAACCTTCGCACTTGGGTTTTTCAGCCCGAGAAACTATGGCCGCCGCTACGTCGGAATATGGTATAACAAAGTTCCTCAACAAACCGTTGTGTGGGTGGCAAACAGAGACATCCCTTTCAATGACACCTCCGGAGTCCTCTCCATCAACAGCCATGGAAACCTCGTCCTTAACAGTCAAAACCGAAGCACCTCAATTTGGTCTACAAACGCTTCAATCTTAACCACAAACAATTCTATGGCTCAGCTCTTAGATTCTGGGAATCTTGTTTTGGTCCTACGAGACAGCCAAAGGGTTACATGGTAGAGTTTCGACTATCCCACCAATACTATCATTCCGTTGATGAAACTTAGGCTGGACCGGCGGACCGGGTTCAACCGATACCTAACATCTTGGGAGTCCAAAGATGACCCGGGAACCGGAAGCTGCTCATTTGAGATTGACCCAATTGGGTACCCACAATTGTTCCTAAACAAGGGTCGAACTCCATCGTGGCGGGGTAGACCATGGACCGGCCAAAGATTTAGCGATGTACCTGAAATAAATCAAAGTTTTTTTCTCAAAGGCATTTACGTGAATAATCAAGATGAGGTCACAATTATGAATAATGTAACTGACCCTAGAGTTTTTACTAGAATGGTGTTGAATGAATCAGGAATCGTTGATCGGTACACGTGGCTCGAGGCTAGATGATTCGTGTCATGGTCTGCTCCGAAAGAGTCATGCGATATGTGCAAACAGTGCGGTCCAAATAGTTACTGCAACCCATACAATCCAGACAAGTTCCAATGCACATGCTTACCTGGGTTTGAAGCCAATTCGACCAATGATTGGTACTTGAGAGACGGGTCGAGCGGGTGTGTGAGGAGGCAAGGAGTATCCACGTGCTGCAGTGGAGAAGGGTTTGTGAAGTTGACACGTGTGAAGGTATCGGATACTTCAATAGCACGTGCGGACATGAATTTGAGTTTGGAGAGTGTAGGTAGGAGTGCTTGAGGAATTGTTCTTGTACGGCTTACACCAGTGCAGACGAGACAAGGGGAGGGATTGGGTGCTTGGCTTGGCACGGGGATTTGGTGGACACTAGAGTCTACTCCAGTGCAGGACAAGAATTATATATACGTGTGGATGCTGTTGTGCTAGGTAATTTTCCATTTTTATAACTCTTTCTTTATCACTATTTTTTGAATTGGAAAATGTTATCTGAATGTCTATCATATATTTTATCTTACTTGAATTCTAGCCCATCAGCAACAAGTGGATTTTTGTAAGATTTTATAAACTTGCATTAATGTATTCCTTATTTTTTTTTTCTGTACTTATATGTCACACATGCCCCATCTGATCTTGATATAATGAAGACAGTTTCATGCATTCCCCTTAGGATGAGGATCATGTTATTAGATTTTCTCAATTTTATTAAAATTCAAATAACTTAAGAAAGCGGGACTATAGAGTTCACCTGCTCTAAACAATTTAAGATGCAAGATTCACTTGTTCTGAACAGTTTGGCTTGCAATCTCATCTATTAGGCTGTTTGAATTTATGTAAAATTCAAAGAGCCTAATAATAGGAGATGCCAATCATTCTCTTAAACCCATATTCCTTTCTTCCTCTCCCTTTTTTCTTGCAATTTTCATCAATATTTACTTGTTATGTTCAATTACCCTCTTCGATTTGTAATGTCAATACAAATAATGTTTATGTTAAATTACCATTTATACTAAAAGTTTATAGGAATAAAAAAAAAATGTAAATTTAAGTATTTAATTAATATTGGACACACTCCTCATGTGTGAGTTCAAACTCTCTTGTACTGAAAACAATTGCTTTGATAGCATGTTAAATCACAATTTATCTTAAAAAGCTGGGTTAAATTCACTTTACCCTCCTAGAGTTTCAGGAATTTTTCAATTCGAACTTCAATGTTTAAAAATTGGCAATGTATCGCCCTAATATTTCAAAAAATTTCAATTCAGACATTCTGTTATTAATTTCCATCAAATTGGACAGAAATCTATGAAATTACGTAATTACCCTCAATTTTTTTTTAAAAAAAAATTTTTTGTCCAATTAGACAGAAATTAGTAACGTATGGTTTGAATTGAAAATTTTTGAAACATTAGGGGGGGGCACATTGAAGTTCGAATTAAAAAACTCCTGAAATTTCAGGGGGTAAAGTGAATTTAACCCAAAAAAACTTAAACCGATAAAAAAATGTAAATTTAATAATATTTTAACAGTTTCTTTCTTTTCTTTTCTTTTCATTTTAGCTCAATATTCAAAGAAAAAAGGCCTTATTAGGAGCAAGAAGATATTGGCAGTTCTTATAGTTTCTGTTGCTGTAATGTTGCTTCTTTTGGTCTCCATTGGATATTGGCTGGTAATGAAGAACAAAAGAGGTAAGTAAACTATTTTCACTATTTTATTTGAACCAGTTTTTATTTCTTTTTTCTATTCATCTATTTCTTTATTTCTAGGGCTGGTAATTAATGAATGTTGTCAAGGTGACTTTATGTTGTAAACCAATAATCAGATATTAAAAAATAATTAGTTTGGTAACTGAGGAGGCAAGAAAGAAAGTCAGAATTTTTACTGCCATAATCAATCAATTACCAGAAGAACTATAAACCCAACTCATTTCATCCTACCAATGATAAAAATGAAAAATTATAAGGTAGAATTCTGCAGCTTTTTTTGTTCCTCTGTTTCATTATTTTCTTTTAATGTATTTCTTTTTGTGTTGGAATTCATAATTGAAAAAACATTGCCTCCTGAAATATTTGTAATTACGTTTGATGACAGGAAGAGGAAGCAGGGAAAGCAAAAATCTGTTTAGACCTACCTCAAGTTCAACATACCTTCAAGAACCTCCAAGTAGTATAAGGGAGCTCGATGAAAGTTCAAGAAGTTCAGATTTACCATTCTTTGATCTAAGTATCATAGTTGCAGCCACAGATAATTTCTCTGATGCTAACAAGCTTGGAGAAGGAGGTTTTGGCTCAGTTTATAAGGTACTACCCTCCTTGAAAATGTTTCGAAATTTGCATAATTTCAATTCATGTGTTTTAATGCACCAGATTTTTATCCTTGATGTTTCTGTGCATCATATGACTAAATGAAATTTGCACTTTAATTTCAGGGTCTCTTAGATAATCAGAAGGAAATTGCAGTGAAAAGACTTTCAAAGAATTCCGGACAAGGAGTTGAAGAATTCAAAAATGAAGTTACAATAATTGCTAAACTCCAACATAGGAACCTTGTGAGGATTCTAGGTTATTGTGTTCATCGAGAAGAGAAGATGTTAATCTATGAGTACTTGCCAAACAAAAGCTTGGACTTTTTCATTTTTCGTATGTATACTTTTCACAAAAACTTCTTGCAAAATGGTCTCCCATTACAAACATAAGCATATATTCTAAGTTCTTATCTCTTCATTCAGATGAAACAAAAAGGTCATTGATAGATTGGGGAAGACGCTTTGAAATTATTTGTGGAGTTGCTCGAGGGCTCTTATATCTTCATCAAGACTCAAGATTAAGAATTATTCATAGAGACTTAAAGGCTAGCAATGTTCTACTTGACAATGCATTAAATCCAAAAATTGCAGATTTTGGTATGGCTAGAATCGTTGGAGGGGACCAAATTGAAGCAAATACAAATCGCGTCGTTGGAACCTAGTAAGTGTGTTACAAAATAAAGATATATTATAGACTTCATGTTATTAGGTGACTTCCATTCTTATATGTCTTAAAAGTACAAATTCAAAGGGTTTAAAAAGACTTTGTAATTCTCTTTTCTATTGTGTTTGTAGAAAGTTTATGCGCTACATTAATGCCCAAACATAGAGCTATCTTTGATAATTTCATTTTGTTACTGCAGTGGTTATATGTCACCGGAGTATGCAATGCAAGGGCTATTTTCAGTGAAGTCTGATGTATATAGCTTTGGGGTTTTGTTGCTGGAGATCATTACTGGCAAAAAGAATAGTGCTTATTATAATGATGGTCCCTCCTTAAATTTGATTGGGCATGTAAGAACACATGCAAATAATGGCTTATCAAATTAGTGTAATATTATTTTAACCTAAAATGATGATTACTTTGTTTGTAGGTTTGGGACCTATGGAGAGAAGATAAAGCCATGGAAATAGTTGATTCATTACTGGGTGAGCAATATGCTAATGAAATTTCGAGATGTATTCAAATTGGGCTTTTGTGCGTGCAAGAACATGCAACAGATAGGCCGACCATGTCAACAGTTGTTTGGATGTTGGGTAATGACACAACTCTTGCTTATCCAAAACAACCTGCATTTATCTCGAAGAACACTTACAATAGTAGAGATAGATTAATTAGTGAAGGAGCTAGTTCTGTAAATGAAGTAACAATTACTATGATTAATGCTCGCTAACCATATATAGGCTGTTAGGTTCAGTGCACCAATATGTTATTACAGCATATGATTAACTTCTTGGATGTAGCATAACTATAACTTTGCACACTGTTAAGTTGAAAAAGGTAGGCTTCTTGCATTTATGAGCTTGATATTGTCAAATTAAAAGTTGTGGGGAGTTTCTTATTTTCTTGGTTCAATAAAAAAGAGAGCATACAATATTAACAAATGCGTCACAGAGGCAATGATTTACTGGGCATTTGAGGAGACCCAAAATAGACAGAACACATCAATTACAGGACTAATCAAAAGGAAGGGTGAAAAAAGAGAGTGCAATGAGCTAGAAACCAAAGGAACAGATATGTTGTCATCTACTACCTCTGTGGTTGGAACAGATATGTCGTCATTTTTGTTGAAAATAATCTGTTTTATGCATGTTTAGTTGATGATTATATCAGATTTATGTGGATTCTTCCTTTGAAGAAAAAATCTGAATTTAATTTTTTGCATTTTGCATTTTTATTTTATTTTTTAATGAATTTAATTTTTTAAATAACTTTAAATGTATTTTAGAAAGAAAAATACAAATGTGTCTAATTTGAGGATTTTTCTTAGGTATTGTAATTAAAAAAAAAAAAAAAAAAAAAAAACTATAGCATATGTGTCCAAGTAGAGACCCGCCTGGGTCACTGTGACCATAGCTGGGTTTGGCTAGACCCAGCCATGGGTATGCTTACCCACGGTGGGTCTCTGGCCGAGATTCACCTGGGTCTCTTTGTGACCCAACTCATGGGTTACCAGTGTGGATATGGAGTTTTTGGCGACTGCATTCAGTCGAGGGTGGAGGTGGTTTAGGAGTTGTTGGTTGGTTAGGGAGTAGAATGAAGAAGAAAGGGATGATGAGTAGGTTTGGTTGAAAAATCATGTGTTTTCAATCATATTCCATACAATCGTTTTAGCTTATGTGTCAAATATATATTGGATGCTACAAAAGTGGTGTTTTACACCAAGACTAGATAGTAAGAGCTCTCTTAGAAAATAGGATTCTCCAAGCATTGCCTCGAGAAATACCATGGATGACAAGCCTCGAGCAATTCACAAGAGGAACCAGAGAAGCAAATAAATTTGCCTCTTTTGAAGTGCCATTCTATAATTAAAATGACCTACTGAACCAATAAGTGATAAAATAAGGAAGGTGTGAAAATATTCAATAGTACTGTAATTACACGTCTTGCGTAATAGCCTCAACAGAAGCACAAAGAGCTAAACAAGTGTGTGCAAATTTGTTTTTTTTAAGGATGACTCTATCTCTTTTTATGAGCCGCATCATTCATCTACTAATTCCCAACCTATATAAAGATCCATTTTGTTTTTGTTTTTGTTTTTTTTAAAAAAATTTATTTAATTTAATTTTATGTAATTTTCCTTTCTCCTTCCCCAATATTGAATAAAAAAAGAAAAGAAAAAAGCGAGCAATTTAATTTTAAAAAAAAAACAATCGTTTTTGTAAGGTTCATGGGCTAGTGAACCCACATAACCGACATACCAAGCCCAATGGTTGGTTGGGTTCCTGGAAAACAATATGAGAGCTTTATCATATATAGATTCCAACGCATATTCAATATGATTCCACTGGTGATGGACAGACTGGACAGTAAAACTTAGAAGTTTTGTGTTTGGAAAAATTATCATCAAATTTGAGTGTCGACAGCTACTAATCTATGGAAAAACATCTGGAATGCGGTTTTTCTTGTTGATTCTAAAGGAAATTCCAAAACTTTTATTGTGAATTAAAGAAATATTTTTCATTTTGTAACAGAAGTTTAATGTGGCTTGTTAAATGATGTGTGTGAAGTTTTTGTTTAAGTAGGAATTGATAATTGTTTCAACTCTGCTCTTCCTGTAAGTCCTCTGTGTGTGTCAGATTATAGTCTCCCATCTTTTCTAGCGATAGTTTTAAGTTCTTTTTTCTTTTTCTTGGATAAATAGCTGCAGTTTAGGTTATTAAATTGTAGTAACTTCTCGGGTTAGACTGCTTGTTGGTGTTCTAAAAGCTGTTGGAACTGGAGATTTAACAATTTCAGATGATGAATATACCTCTTTGGCTCTCTTAATAATATTGTATATTTTTATTCAGATAGCGAATTGTTTTATCTCAATGTTGGGCATGTGAAATATGATCTGCCATGAGAGGAGTATAGAGGAATGTGGTTTCAATCTCATAAAGATATGTATTTCACAAGACTCTGCAAATTTCTCCCAGTCTGCAATGGTAACAGTGTCCATGTAATAGTTGAGATAAGCCCAAGATAGCTTATAGATTTATAATGACCCACTTCCACTAAGCCTTTGACAGATTGATATTGCAATATAAGTGCAACTTTTATACTGTGATGTAATTGCCTAGAATTTTGTAATGGATGTGCACCATTTTTTTTGTATATGAAGCTTGGATCTCCAAAATTGATGACATAATCGGCCTAATTGAGCTCATCTTCTGAATTTCTTAATTTGCGATCCTCTCTTGACATGGAGAAATAAAGCTCTAGGGTGATAATTATTTTATGTAATTGTTTCCTCGTTAGTGTTGTTTCCACGTTAAGTAGTACTAGCTTAGAGCCCACACTACGCGCCGGGTTTTTTTTTATTTTTATTTTTTTATATATAATTAAGTCAAAAAGTCTTTAAAATATTATCAACAACAAATTTTATTTTCTTCTCTTAATTAAGAGAAAAATAAAGAGAGAGAGAGAGAGAATTTGTGAACATTTTGTTTTCTTCGTTAAGACAATTAAATATATTACAAATAAAACCTATACGTTTTAATTGTCTTACATTGAGATATAAACATAAAGCATGAGAAGATGAAAAGAGTGAATTTGAAAAGCTTTTGTTTTTTTTTCTTCATTTAGACAATTCAATGCATTACAAATAAAACCCTTATATTTTAATTGTCTTACTAAAAGGTTAACATCTAAAACGCCACGTGTTGCAATTGAGATATAAACATAAAGCCTATACGTTTTAATTGTCTCACATTGAGATATAAACATAAAGCAAGAGAAGATGAAAATAGAGAATTTGAAAAGCTTTTATTTTTTTCATTTAGACAATTCAATGCATTACAAATAAAACTCATATGTTTTAATTATTTCACTAAAAGGCTAACATCTAAAACGCTACGTGTCGTAATTCTAGGTACTTTCTAATAGAACTGATTGAGGACACGTGACACTGCTTTCATGGCTGCTAAGGAGATATACATCCTTTGGAATCTTGGTAGCAATTCAAACATTGGTCTTTCAACCCTCAATAGTACACAGCTACCAACATTTGTTTTCCTAATAGTTGCAGCACAATCCCACAATCGATGGTATTGTTCATCTAACTTTCCAAATACTTTTGACTTTGCCTTTCTTCTAGCCCTATAAAGCTTTCTATCATTCACATCAACATTCCACTTATCTTTCACCTTTTCTTGGAGGGCTTTTATTGGCAAATTAGGTTAGGTTCTAAACTCGCCCATTAATTTATCAGTTATCCAAGTAGAAGTTATGATATTATTCTTGTACCGCCTCGAGCATGAATGCTTCGGCTTCAAAGACTTTACTTGGAATGTCTCTTCGCCCTTCACCTGACACCCATATACTCTATACTCACAACTACTATTTTTGCACACTATACACACCCTATCCTTATCATTTTTCTTGAAAACTATATCCTTCAATTCCCCCTTAATACATTATATTGTCTAATAGCTTCTCTGAATGTATACACATCTGAAAATCTATGTCCATTCTCCACTTTTGGATTAATCAAGTCAATTGTTTCGAATGTGTGACACCTAGTCACACATTTAGGTAGGGATGACACATCTTCATCACTACCATGGGGGGACTCTAATATATTACTCAGATAATCATATGGCTTATCATCATCATCATCATGATTATGAGAATGAGTGAACCTCCTTATCCTTAGATGTGCCTGCATTTGAGGTGTCATCAACATTTGAGTTGTTGTACGCAACCATTTGTGACCCATCACCCACATTGCTTCTATCACCCCCTACCGCATCAATTTCTAACTCATGACATCCATCACTTCTATCCTCACCCCCTTTTGCATCAATTTCTACCTCATGACATTCATTATCATCGACGTCTAACTCCTCGTCGTCATGGACTTCAAAAGCATCATCATCATTACTAAGTACCCCAGACCAAAAAGGATCATTCCTATTAGACCATTGCCTATCACCATCATCATTCAACTCATCTTCGTTTTCATTATCTTCAAAAGATAACAAATATAACACAACTACCTGGTGGCCTATATGGTGCCGAACCATTTCGAGTATATCATGGTCAGATGACTAGAGCCTTAACCCATCAACAAAGCTTTTGTCAGGTTCTTTGTAGTATATTAGGTCACCATGTCACTTTTTAAAGCTTAAAAGTTTAGGTGAAAAAAAGATGTTAATTTGGCGGATAAAACATAATTTCTCCTACTAAATAAGAAATCTCATTTTATCTCTTCTTAGCGTGATAGAGATATCACCTTGATCTTTTTTCTTTTTCTTTTTTTTTTCTGGAAAATTTCACTTACCTCCATTGAATTGTCACCCTTTTGCAATATACCCCTTAAAGTATAAAACCTCTCAATTTAGTGTATCGAACTTATAATTTTTTTTTTTCAATGTCCCATTCCATTAAATCCTAACAAAATTTCAAAAATACCCCCATTTTTTTAGAAAAAATATTTATTTTTTGGATACATTAACTAAATTGAGAAAAATTGAACTTTATGAAGAACATTGCAAAAATAATGATAATTCAGGGGGTTAAATGAAGTTTTTTATTTTTTATTTTGGCAACAAAATCTACATCAATGGTCTAAAAAAAAAGAAACAGAAAAAAAAAATCCCACAACACCTATTATCAATTTGATTTAAAACATAAGCCTTTGAAACAGCCCATCTACAGAGAACTTTGCCCCCCAATTCCCCTTCAAACAAGGCAAGCATATACTTCAACTTATTTTATTGTAACTTGACTATACTTTTTAAAATTTTAATTTTTAGTCTTTTGGATGAATGAGTATTTATACTTGGACACAGGACTTTTCTAGCGCTGATTTCTCTCAGTGTTGAGAGAAAGAAAAAGAAGAAAAAAGACCTTAAAATTCTACTATCTGTATATAAACAAATTTCCTCAAGCTTGTCTAAACAAGCAGCTTTAATCGATCGTCTTTGATTTTTGTTTCCCTAGTCATCCCAAAAAGACTTGGACTGCGCATATATGGGATAGGGAGCAATGCTTTCTTTAACTATATATACAGTGGGTAGAAGAATTAGAAAGTAGAAAGGTATCGTGCAACCTCTCATATATCTAAAGGATATCTCAATTTTCTTCCTTCTTCTGTGTATGCTGCAATCTCCTCCTCTATTTGCATCTAAAACATTTGACATTCTCAGAGGCTCATCTCTATCTGTTGAGAAACCAAGCGACAATTTGGTTTCTGCAAATGGACATTTCTCAGCTGGGTTTTTCTCTGTTGGGGATAATGCTTTCAGCTTTGCCATATGGTTCACAAAATCCTCAGTTCCCACCATTGTTTGGATGGCAAACCGAGATGACCCTGTTGATGGAAGAGGCTCAAAGCTTTCACTTTTGAAAGATGGCAGCTTTATCCTAACAAATTCTGCTGCTAACACCATTTGGAGTACACCTGCAGCCTCGACCTCATTAGATGCCTCCAATTTGCAACTACAACTCCTAATCACAGGAAATCTTATTCTTCATAATTCTGATGATCAGAGTGTTGTCATTTGGCAAAGCTTTGATTCACCTAGACACTCTTCTTCCTCTACAAAAACTAACCAGGGTTTCAAGCCTCATCCCCAAAAAAAGCCAATTTGACTATTCTTCTGGCTACTATAAGCTCCAATTTGATGATGAAAATGTGCTCCGCCTGCTTTACCAAGGTCCAACAGTATCCAGTCTCTACTGGCCTACTCCATGGGTTAATGACCCTGGATTACTTGGAAGGATCAAGCACAACACTAGTAGAGATGCTGTACTAAACATCTCTGGCTATTTCCAGTCATCTGACAATTTTGCATTCCAAGCAGCTGATTTTGGTGTGGTGATGATTCCCAGACGATTGACGGTTGATCCTGATGGCAACCTTCGATTGTACAGCCTGCAAGAGACAGATTGGGTTCTGACATGGCAAGCGTTGTCTCTCCCATGCCAGATTCATGGAATCTGTGGACCCAATAGTGTGTGTCATTATGATCATGCTTCTGGCAGGAGATGTGGTTGCTTAAAGGGCTTCAAGATGAAGGATTTAACTGACTTGTCTTATGGGTGTGAGCCAGAATTCAATATCTCTTGCAATCAAACGGATGGGTCCAGTTTTGTTCAGCTAGCTGATGTTGAGTTCTATGGCTCTGATATAGAGTTCATGCGTAATCTAAATTTTACAGGCTGCGAAGAACGATGCTTGATGAGGTGAGATTGCAAAGGGTTCCAGTTCCGTTTTAACCCTGATGAAGGTGTCTATCATTGTTTCCCCAAGTTCATGCTTCTCAACGGACAACGTACGCCAAATGTTGCAGGAAACTTCTATTTACGACTACCTCGAGTTGGTCTTTTCCATACCAAGACGCCAGATAAAGAATCAAAGTTGGAATGTTCACATGAAGCTCCTAAGCAAGTAAAAACAACGTATGAAAATGAGAAGGTGAAGCTTTTGCTTTGGTTTGCCACTGCAGTCGGAGGTACAGAGATTACTTGCGTTCTGTTGGTGTTGTTTTTCTTGTTCAGGACTGACAAACATTCACGCCCGGCTGAACAGAGATATCTCTTGACATCTCGATTTAGGCGGTTCTCCTTTGCTGAGCTGTGAAAGGCGACAAGGGGATTCAGTGAAGTGATCGGACGAGGTGCTGGGGGAATAGCATACAAAGGTGTACTGCCTGATCAGCGGGTATGTGCAATCAAGCGACTTAGCGATGCCAACCAAGGAGAAGCAGAGTTCCTAGCAGAAGTGAACACAATTGGGAGGCTTAACCACATGAACTTGATAGACAACTGGGGATTTTGTGGAGAGGGAACGCACAGGCTTCTGGTGTACGAGTACATGGAGCATGGATCCTTGACGGAAAATCTTAGTTCTAATATTGCACTTGATTGGGAAAAGAAGTTTGAAATTGCAGTGGGCACGGCAAAAGGCCACGCTTACTTGCATGAGTGCCTAGAGTGGGTGCTGCATTGTGATGTAAAGCCTCAGAAAATACTCTTGGACTCTGATTATCAACCGAAAGTTGCAGATTTTGGTATGTCTGAACTGCTAAATAGAGGTGAGCTTGATCATTCAAGCTTTTCAAAGATGAAAGGGACTAGAGGGTACATGGCTCCTGAGTGGGCTTACAATCTTCTCATCACTTCTAAAGTGGATGTCTACAGTTATGGGATCGTTGTGTTGGAGATGGCTACTGGAAAGAGCCCGACAGTTGTGCATAGCTCTTACAGCGGAGGGGTGAGGGAGCATACAAGATTGGTCGCATTGGTGAGGGAGCAAATCGGCAACATTGGAACCACTGCAAAAGAGTCATGGATTGAAGACATGATAGATCCCAATATGGCTGGTGAATATGCTGCTAAGATGCAGTTTCTGGTCAAAGTGG